>NW_028294671.1:0-86585 GCF_964341445.2 Mesoplodon mirus
ACAGGCAAAGTAATAAAGGACAACTATCATGCAAAAATCTGTTGAGGGAAGGCAACGAGGCGGACTTGAATGTGAGGCAGAATAGCAGGAAACAGATTTCAATAGGTACGTTGGAATTGACTTTAAAGCACAGGAAGAGGGGCACAACTTCGACAATGATGCACTTGGCCAAAAAGGGCGTATGGGTTTTCTCCTGAATATATTCAGGAGAAAATGCATATGCCCTTTTTGGCCCAGCAAGCAAGCAGACAATGCAAATGTGCACTACTAAGAAGTATCACTTCCCACCGGTCAAAAGTGACATCCACAAAATATATAAAATTCAGAAAGGCAAGACAGGCCCTGGAAACAGGGAGCCTTGTTATGCTGTTGGGCAGGATGTAAATTGCCAACTGCCTCTCTGGAGGAGTGCATTGTGTTCCCTAAAACAAGTAAACAACAGAGCTACAGAGCCAAGGGCACTTCCAGTCTAGGGAATATACCATGGGAAAACTGAAAATCAATAAGACAGAGCCACCCCAAAATTTAGGAATGCACTGCTTACAAGAAAATCAAATTGGGTACACCTTAAGTATCCCAGGAAAGATAAAAATGGTTCAAAAAATTGTGTTATTTACGTATGATGGAATATCCCTCAGCCATGAAATCAATGTCATAAGACCAGTAGCAGCAAAATGACTGGATTCAGGTACGATGATTGTAAGTGAAATAAGTCACAGAGAAAAAGAAGCTTATCATAATATATCACTTATGAAGATCTTGTAAACATGGCAACACATGAACTGAGTTAGGAAAGAGAACACAGTCTCACATTTAGAAAACACTCTTATGCCTGCTTAATGGGGAAAGAGAGGTGGGGTGATGCATAAAACCAGAGTTTGATATAAGCACAGGTACCATTCCAAAAACCAACTATGGAATAGACAAGACCTACCTATACCTTCCTCAGTGAAAGGGACTCCAAACCCCATATTTCCCGCAGAGGAATATATCTGACTAGTAAGAATCTTAAAACCTATGTATTGATATGTCTCCGTAAGGGTATCATGTGTGTCTAGACTGGCATAAACATGGCAGCGAGAATCAGCTCAAACCCACTATAAAAAGGAATTTCAAAAACAAAACAAAAAAACAGGGACATCCTTTACAATTCCTTCAGGGACTCTGATGAAACCTGGAATGACCCTGTCTACAATGACAGCTAGATGTGGCATAAAGCTGGACACTTGGGACTGAGAGGATTGGTGAGATTGGGTGAGCAAAGGCAGAACCTTTAAAGCAATAATGCATGGCATCCATTCCATGGGTCTCAACTCTCCAGGTTGAAGGGAATATTACTACAGCTATAACATGTATGGGAAACCTAGAGAATGGACACACTGTGAATACAAAAGGTTTCTAAAACTCAACGAATAGTCCCACTCCTGGTGCTCTGGTTTGACTTTCCAACTGCTTCACTATCAATCTCCCAACATGGAGAGACAGCCCCTTTAACCCCCTGTTTCTCACAGGTTGCCAATTTGGCAGAGGATGAAAGGGAAGAGGGAGAACCAATGAGAGAGTAGCTGGTAGGCATTTGGAAGGACATATGTCACTCTAATTTCCCGGCAGGAAGAAGAATTAACAAAAGTTGCAACCACCCACCGGGAACCAGTATAGGTCCTGAACCAAAATTTTGCGCATGCGTTCAGCTCACAAAAAATCGAGTTGAAAAATGGAGTTCAAGGGCACAGCAATTCACAAACTGGCAAAGTAATAAAGGACAACTATCATCCAAAAATCTGTTGAGGGAAGGCAACGAAGCGGACTTGAATGCGAGGCAGAATAGCAGGAAACATATTGCAAGAGGTACATTGGAGTCACCTGTAAAGCACAGGAAGAGGGGCACAACTTCGACAATGATGCACTTGGCCAAAAAGGGCGTATCTGTTTTCCCCTGAATATATGCAGGAGAAAACGCATACGCACTTCTTGGCCAAGCAAGCAACCGGGCAATGCAAATCTGCACTACAAAGAAGTGTCACTTCCCACAGGTCAAAAGGGACATCCACAAAATATGTAAAAACCAGAAAGGCAAGACAGGCCCTGGAGAACAGGGAGCCTTGTTATGCTGATGGGCGGGATGTAAATTGCCAACTGCCTCACTGGAGGAGTGCATTGTGTTCCCTAAAACAAGTAAACAACAGAGCTACAGAGCCAAGGGCACTTCCACTCTAGGGAATATACCTTGGCAAAACTGAAAATCAATAAGACAGAGCCACCCCCAAATTTAGGGCTGAACTGCTTACAAGAACCTCAACTTGGGTACACCTTAAATATCCCAGGAAATATAAAAATGGTTCAAAAAATTGTGGTACTTACGTACGATGGAATATCCCTCAGCCATGAAATCAATGTCATAAGACCAGTAGCAGCAAAATGATTGTATTCAGGTACGATGATTCTAAGTGAAATATGTCACACAGAAAAAGAAAATAATCATAAGATATCACTTATGAAGGTCCTGTAAAAATGGCTACACATGAACTGAGTTAGGAAAGAGAACAGACTCTCACATTTAGAAAACACACTTATGCTTGCTTAAGGGGGAAGTAGAGGTGGGGTGATGCATAAAACCAGAGTTTGATATAAGCACAGGTACCGTTCCAAAAACCAACTATGGAATAGACAAGACCTACCTATACCTTCCTAAGTGAAAGGGACTCAAAACCCCATATTTTCCGCAGAGGAATATATCTGACTAGTAAGAATCTTAAAACCTATGTATTGATATGTCTCCGTAAGGGAATCAAGTGTGTCTAGACTGGCATAAACATGGCAGCGAGAATCAGCTCAAACCCACTATAAAAAGGAATTTCAAAAACAAAACAAAAAAACAGGGACATTCTTTACAATTCCTTCAGGGTCTCTGATGAAACGTGGAATGACCCTGTCTACAATGGCAGCTGGATGTGGCATAAGGCTGGACATTTGGGACTGAGAAGATTGGTGAGATTGGGTGAGCAAATGCAGACCCTTTAAAGCAATAATCCATGGCACCCATTCCATGGGACCCAACTCTCCAGGTTGAAGGGAATATTACTACAGCTATAACATGTACGGGAAACCTAGGGAATGGAAACACTGTGAATACAAAAGGTTTCTAAAACTCAACGAATAGTCCCTCTCCTGGTGCTCCAGTTTGTCTTTCCAACTGCTTTACTATCAATCTCCCAACTTGGGGAGACAGCCCCTTTAACCTCCTGGTACTCACAGGTTGCCGATTTGGCAGAGGATGAAAGGGAAGAGGGAGAACCAATGAGAAAGTCGCTGTTAGGCATTTGGAAGGGCATATGTCACTCTAATTTCCCGGCAGGAAGAAGTATTAACCAAAGATGCAACCACCCACCGGGAACCAGTATAGGTCATGAACCAAAATTTTGCACATGCGTTCAGCTCACAAAAAACTAGTTGAAAAATGAAGCTTAAGGGCACAGCAATTCACAAACTGGCAAAGTAATAAAGGACAACTATCATCCTGAAATCTGTTGAGGGAAGGCAACGAAGCGGAATTGAAAGCGAGGCAGAATAGCAGGAAACAGATTTCAAGAGGTACGTTGGAATCACCTGTAAACCACAGGAAGAGGGGCACAACTTCGACAATGATGCACTTGGCCAAAAAGGGCTTATGCATTTTCTCCTGAATATATGCAGGGGAAAACGCATACGACCTGTTTGGCCAAGCAAGCAAGAGGGCAATGCCAATCTGCACTACAAATAAATATCACTTCCCACCGGGCAAAAGAGACATCCACAAAATGCGTAAAAACCAGAAATGCAAGACAGGCCCTGGAGAACAAGGAGTCTTGTTATGCTGATGGGGGGGGATGTAAATTGCCAACTGCCTCTCTGGAGGAGTGCATTGTGTTCCCTAAAACAAGTAAACAACAGAGCTACAGAGCCAAGGGCACTTCCACTCTAGGGAATATCCCTTGGGAAAACTGAAAATCAATAAGACAGAGCCACCCCCAAATTTAGGGCTGCACTGCTTACAAGAACCTCAACTTGGGTACAACTAAAATATCCCAGGAAATATAAAAATGGTTCAAAAAATTTTGGTACTTACATACGATGGAATATCCCTCAGCCATGAAATCAATCTCATAAGACCAGTAGCAGCAAAATGACTGGATTCAGGTATGATGATTCTAAGTGAAATTAGTCACACAGAAAAAGAAGCTTATCATAAGATATCACTTATGAAGATCCTGTAAACATGGCTACACTTGAAGTGAGTTGGGAAAGAGAACAGAGTCTCACATTTAGAAAACACTCTTATGCCTGCTTAATGGGGAAGGAGAGGTGAGGTGATGCATAAAACCAGAGTTTGATATAAGCACAGGTACTGTTCCAAAAACCAACTATGGAATAGACAAGACCTACACCTTCCTCATTGAAAGGGACTCAAAACCCCATATTCCGCAGAGGAATATATCTGACTTGTAAGAATCTTAAAACCTATGTATTGATATGTCTCCATAAGGGAATCAAGAGTGTCTAGACTGGCATAAACATGGCAGCGAGAATCAGCTCAAACCCACTATAAAAAGGAATTTGAAAAACAAAAAAAAGGGAAATTCTTTACAATTCCTTCAGGGTCTCTGATGAAACCTGGAATGACACTATCTACAATGACAGCTGGATGTGACATAAGGCTGGACACATGGGACTGAGAGGATTGGTGAGATTTGGTGAGCAAATGCAGACCCTTTAAAGCAATAGTGCATGACACCCATTCCATGGGTCCCGTGTCTCCAGGTTGAAGGGAATTTTACTACAGCTATAACATGTACGGGAAACCTAGAGAATGGGCACACTGTGAATACGAAAGGTCTCTAAAACTCAACGAATTCTCACCCTCCTGGTGCTCCGATTTGACTTTCCAATTGCTTTACTATCAATCTCCCAACTTGGAGAGACAACCGCTTTAACCTCCTGGTTCGCACAGGTTGCCAATTTGACAGTGGAAGAAAGGGAAGAGGGAGAACCAATGAAAGAGTAGCTGTTAGGCATTTGGACGGGCACATGTCACTCTTATTTCCCAGGAGGAAGAAGAATTAACCAAAGTCTCAG
This sequence comes from Mesoplodon mirus, assembly GCF_964341445.2. NCBI lineage: Eukaryota > Metazoa > Chordata > Mammalia > Artiodactyla > Ziphiidae > Mesoplodon > Mesoplodon mirus. The sequence goes on from NW_028294671.1 coordinate 5,113, forward strand.
CCACCCACGGGAACCAGTATAGTTCCTGAACCAAAATATTGGACATGCGTTCAGCTAACAAAAAAAGAGTTAAATAATGGTGCTCAGGGGCACAGCAATACACAAACAGGCAAAGTAATAAAGGACAACTATCATGCAAAAATCTGTTGAGGGAAGGCAACGAGGCGGACTTGAATGTGAGGCAGAATAGCAGGAAACAGATTTCAATAGGTACGTTGGAATTGACTTTAAAGCACAGGAAGAGGGGCACAACTTCGACAATGATGCACTTGGCCAAAAAGGGCGTATGGGTTTTCTCCTGAATATATTCAGGAGAAAATGCATATGCCCTTTTTGGCCCAGCAAGCAAGCAGACAATGCAAATGTGCACTACTAAGAAGTATCACTTCCCACCGGTCAAAAGTGACATCCACAAAATATATAAAATTCAGAAAGGCAAGACAGGCCCTGGAAACAGGGAGCCTTGTTATGCTGTTGGGCAGGATGTAAATTGCCAACTGCCTCTCTGGAGGAGTGCATTGTGTTCCCTAAAACAAGTAAACAACAGAGCTACAGAGCCAAGGGCACTTCCAGTCTAGGGAATATACCATGGGAAAACTGAAAATCAATAAGACAGAGCCACCCCAAAATTTAGGAATGCACTGCTTACAAGAAAATCAAATTGGGTACACCTTAAGTATCCCAGGAAAGATAAAAATGGTTCAAAAAATTGTGTTATTTACGTATGATGGAATATCCCTCAGCCATGAAATCAATGTCATAAGACCAGTAGCAGCAAAATGACTGGATTCAGGTACGATGATTGTAAGTGAAATAAGTCACAGAGAAAAAGAAGCTTATCATAATATATCACTTATGAAGATCTTGTAAACATGGCAACACATGAACTGAGTTAGGAAAGAGAACACAGTCTCACATTTAGAAAACACTCTTATGCCTGCTTAATGGGGAAAGAGAGGTGGGGTGATGCATAAAACCAGAGTTTGATATAAGCACAGGTACCATTCCAAAAACCAACTATGGAATAGACAAGACCTACCTATACCTTCCTCAGTGAAAGGGACTCCAAACCCCATATTTCCCGCAGAGGAATATATCTGACTAGTAAGAATCTTAAAACCTATGTATTGATATGTCTCCGTAAGGGTATCATGTGTGTCTAGACTGGCATAAACATGGCAGCGAGAATCAGCTCAAACCCACTATAAAAAGGAATTTCAAAAACAAAACAAAAAAACAGGGACATCCTTTACAATTCCTTCAGGGACTCTGATGAAACCTGGAATGACCCTGTCTACAATGACAGCTAGATGTGGCATAAAGCTGGACACTTGGGACTGAGAGGATTGGTGAGATTGGGTGAGCAAAGGCAGAACCTTTAAAGCAATAATGCATGGCATCCATTCCATGGGTCTCAACTCTCCAGGTTGAAGGGAATATTACTACAGCTATAACATGTATGGGAAACCTAGAGAATGGACACACTGTGAATACAAAAGGTTTCTAAAACTCAACGAATAGTCCCACTCCTGGTGCTCTGGTTTGACTTTCCAACTGCTTCACTATCAATCTCCCAACATGGAGAGACAGCCCCTTTAACCCCCTGTTTCTCACAGGTTGCCAATTTGGCAGAGGATGAAAGGGAAGAGGGAGAACCAATGAGAGAGTAGCTGGTAGGCATTTGGAAGGACATATGTCACTCTAATTTCCCGGCAGGAAGAAGAATTAACAAAAGTTGCAACCACCCACCGGGAACCAGTATAGGTCCTGAACCAAAATTTTGCGCATGCGTTCAGCTCACAAAAAATCGAGTTGAAAAATGGAGTTCAAGGGCACAGCAATTCACAAACTGGCAAAGTAATAAAGGACAACTATCATCCAAAAATCTGTTGAGGGAAGGCAACGAAGCGGACTTGAATGCGAGGCAGAATAGCAGGAAACATATTGCAAGAGGTACATTGGAGTCACCTGTAAAGCACAGGAAGAGGGGCACAACTTCGACAATGATGCACTTGGCCAAAAAGGGCGTATCTGTTTTCCCCTGAATATATGCAGGAGAAAACGCATACGCACTTCTTGGCCAAGCAAGCAACCGGGCAATGCAAATCTGCACTACAAAGAAGTGTCACTTCCCACAGGTCAAAAGGGACATCCACAAAATATGTAAAAACCAGAAAGGCAAGACAGGCCCTGGAGAACAGGGAGCCTTGTTATGCTGATGGGCGGGATGTAAATTGCCAACTGCCTCACTGGAGGAGTGCATTGTGTTCCCTAAAACAAGTAAACAACAGAGCTACAGAGCCAAGGGCACTTCCACTCTAGGGAATATACCTTGGCAAAACTGAAAATCAATAAGACAGAGCCACCCCCAAATTTAGGGCTGAACTGCTTACAAGAACCTCAACTTGGGTACACCTTAAATATCCCAGGAAATATAAAAATGGTTCAAAAAATTGTGGTACTTACGTACGATGGAATATCCCTCAGCCATGAAATCAATGTCATAAGACCAGTAGCAGCAAAATGATTGTATTCAGGTACGATGATTCTAAGTGAAATATGTCACACAGAAAAAGAAAATAATCATAAGATATCACTTATGAAGGTCCTGTAAAAATGGCTACACATGAACTGAGTTAGGAAAGAGAACAGACTCTCACATTTAGAAAACACACTTATGCTTGCTTAAGGGGGAAGTAGAGGTGGGGTGATGCATAAAACCAGAGTTTGATATAAGCACAGGTACCGTTCCAAAAACCAACTATGGAATAGACAAGACCTACCTATACCTTCCTAAGTGAAAGGGACTCAAAACCCCATATTTTCCGCAGAGGAATATATCTGACTAGTAAGAATCTTAAAACCTATGTATTGATATGTCTCCGTAAGGGAATCAAGTGTGTCTAGACTGGCATAAACATGGCAGCGAGAATCAGCTCAAACCCACTATAAAAAGGAATTTCAAAAACAAAACAAAAAAACAGGGACATTCTTTACAATTCCTTCAGGGTCTCTGATGAAACGTGGAATGACCCTGTCTACAATGGCAGCTGGATGTGGCATAAGGCTGGACATTTGGGACTGAGAAGATTGGTGAGATTGGGTGAGCAAATGCAGACCCTTTAAAGCAATAATCCATGGCACCCATTCCATGGGACCCAACTCTCCAGGTTGAAGGGAATATTACTACAGCTATAACATGTACGGGAAACCTAGGGAATGGAAACACTGTGAATACAAAAGGTTTCTAAAACTCAACGAATAGTCCCTCTCCTGGTGCTCCAGTTTGTCTTTCCAACTGCTTTACTATCAATCTCCCAACTTGGGGAGACAGCCCCTTTAACCTCCTGGTACTCACAGGTTGCCGATTTGGCAGAGGATGAAAGGGAAGAGGGAGAACCAATGAGAAAGTCGCTGTTAGGCATTTGGAAGGGCATATGTCACTCTAATTTCCCGGCAGGAAGAAGTATTAACCAAAGATGCAACCACCCACCGGGAACCAGTATAGGTCATGAACCAAAATTTTGCACATGCGTTCAGCTCACAAAAAACTAGTTGAAAAATGAAGCTTAAGGGCACAGCAATTCACAAACTGGCAAAGTAATAAAGGACAACTATCATCCTGAAATCTGTTGAGGGAAGGCAACGAAGCGGAATTGAAAGCGAGGCAGAATAGCAGGAAACAGATTTCAAGAGGTACGTTGGAATCACCTGTAAACCACAGGAAGAGGGGCACAACTTCGACAATGATGCACTTGGCCAAAAAGGGCTTATGCATTTTCTCCTGAATATATGCAGGGGAAAACGCATACGACCTGTTTGGCCAAGCAAGCAAGAGGGCAATGCCAATCTGCACTACAAATAAATATCACTTCCCACCGGGCAAAAGAGACATCCACAAAATGCGTAAAAACCAGAAATGCAAGACAGGCCCTGGAGAACAAGGAGTCTTGTTATGCTGATGGGGGGGGATGTAAATTGCCAACTGCCTCTCTGGAGGAGTGCATTGTGTTCCCTAAAACAAGTAAACAACAGAGCTACAGAGCCAAGGGCACTTCCACTCTAGGGAATATCCCTTGGGAAAACTGAAAATCAATAAGACAGAGCCACCCCCAAATTTAGGGCTGCACTGCTTACAAGAACCTCAACTTGGGTACAACTAAAATATCCCAGGAAATATAAAAATGGTTCAAAAAATTTTGGTACTTACATACGATGGAATATCCCTCAGCCATGAAATCAATCTCATAAGACCAGTAGCAGCAAAATGACTGGATTCAGGTATGATGATTCTAAGTGAAATTAGTCACACAGAAAAAGAAGCTTATCATAAGATATCACTTATGAAGATCCTGTAAACATGGCTACACTTGAAGTGAGTTGGGAAAGAGAACAGAGTCTCACATTTAGAAAACACTCTTATGCCTGCTTAATGGGGAAGGAGAGGTGAGGTGATGCATAAAACCAGAGTTTGATATAAGCACAGGTACTGTTCCAAAAACCAACTATGGAATAGACAAGACCTACACCTTCCTCATTGAAAGGGACTCAAAACCCCATATTCCGCAGAGGAATATATCTGACTTGTAAGAATCTTAAAACCTATGTATTGATATGTCTCCATAAGGGAATCAAGAGTGTCTAGACTGGCATAAACATGGCAGCGAGAATCAGCTCAAACCCACTATAAAAAGGAATTTGAAAAACAAAAAAAAGGGAAATTCTTTACAATTCCTTCAGGGTCTCTGATGAAACCTGGAATGACACTATCTACAATGACAGCTGGATGTGACATAAGGCTGGACACATGGGACTGAGAGGATTGGTGAGATTTGGTGAGCAAATGCAGACCCTTTAAAGCAATAGTGCATGACACCCATTCCATGGGTCCCGTGTCTCCAGGTTGAAGGGAATTTTACTACAGCTATAACATGTACGGGAAACCTAGAGAATGGGCACACTGTGAATACGAAAGGTCTCTAAAACTCAACGAATTCTCACCCTCCTGGTGCTCCGATTTGACTTTCCAATTGCTTTACTATCAATCTCCCAACTTGGAGAGACAACCGCTTTAACCTCCTGGTTCGCACAGGTTGCCAATTTGACAGTGGAAGAAAGGGAAGAGGGAGAACCAATGAAAGAGTAGCTGTTAGGCATTTGGACGGGCACATGTCACTCTTATTTCCCAGGAGGAAGAAGAATTAACCAAAGTCTCAGCCACCCACGGGAACCAGTATAGTTCCTGAACCAAAATATTGGACATGCGTTCAGCTAACAAAAAAAGAGTTAAATAATGGTGCTCAGGGGCACAGCAATACACAAACAGGCAAAGTAATAAAGGACAACTATCATGCAAAAATCTGTTGAGGGAAGGCAACGAGGCGGACTTGAATGTGAGGCAGAATAGCAGGAAACAGATTTCAATAGGTACGTTGGAATTGACTTTAAAGCACAGGAAGAGGGGCACAACTTCGACAATGATGCACTTGGCCAAAAAGGGCGTATGGGTTTTCTCCTGAATATATTCAGGAGAAAATGCATATGCCCTTTTTGGCCCAGCAAGCAAGCAGACAATGCAAATGTGCACTACTAAGAAGTATCACTTCCCACCGGTCAAAAGTGACATCCACAAAATATATAAAATTCAGAAAGGCAAGACAGGCCCTGGAAACAGGGAGCCTTGTTATGCTGTTGGGCAGGATGTAAATTGCCAACTGCCTCTCTGGAGGAGTGCATTGTGTTCCCTAAAACAAGTAAACAACAGAGCTACAGAGCCAAGGGCACTTCCAGTCTAGGGAATATACCATGGGAAAACTGAAAATCAATAAGACAGAGCCACCCCAAAATTTAGGAATGCACTGCTTACAAGAAAATCAAATTGGGTACACCTTAAGTATCCCAGGAAAGATAAAAATGGTTCAAAAAATTGTGTTATTTACGTATGATGGAATATCCCTCAGCCATGAAATCAATGTCATAAGACCAGTAGCAGCAAAATGACTGGATTCATGTACGATGATTGTAAGTGAAATAAGTCACAGAGAAAAAGAAGCTTATCATAATATATCACTTATGAAGATCTTGTAAACATGGCAACACATGAACTGAGTTAGGAAAGAGAACACAGTCTCACATTTAGAAAACACTCTTATGCCTGCTTAATGGGGAAAGAGAGGTGGGGTGATGCATAAAACCAGAGTTTGATATAAGCACAGGTACCATTCCAAAAACCAACTATGGAATAGACAAGACCTACCTATACCTTCCTCAGTGAAAGGGACTCCAAACCCCATATTTCCCGCAGAGGAATATATCTGACTAGTAAGAATCTTAAAACCTATGTATTGATATGTCTCCGTAAGGGTATCATGTGTGTCTAGACTGGCATAAACATGGCAGCGAGAATCAGCTCAAACCCACTATAAAAAGGAATTTCAAAAACAAAACAAAAAAACAGGGACATCCTTTACAATTCCTTCAGGGACTCTGATGAAACCTGGAATGACCCTGTCTACAATGACAGCTAGATGTGGCATAAAGCTGGACACTTGGGACTGAGAGGATTGGTGAGATTGGGTGAGCAAAGGCAGAACCTTTAAAGCAATAATGCATGGCATCCATTCCATGGGTCTCAACTCTCCAGGTTGAAGGGAATATTACTACAGCTATAACATGTATGGGAAACCTAGAGAATGGACACACTGTGAATACAAAAGGTTTCTAAAACTCAACGAATAGTCCCACTCCTGGTGCTCTGGTTTGACTTTCCAACTGCTTCACTATCAATCTCCCAACATGGAGAGACAGCCCCTTTAACCCCCTGTTTCTCACAGGTTGCCAATTTGGCAGAGGATGAAAGGGAAGAGGGAGAACCAATGAGAGAGTAGCTGGTAGGCATTTGGAAGGACATATGTCACTCTAATTTCCCGGCAGGAAGAAGAATTAACAAAAGTTGCAACCACCCACCGGGAACCAGTATAGGTCCTGAACCAAAATTTTGCGCATGCGTTCAGCTCACAAAAAATCGAGTTGAAAAATGGAGTTCAAGGGCACAGCAATTCACAAACTGGCAAAGTAATAAAGGACAACTATCATCCAAAAATCTGTTGAGGGAAGGCAACGAAGCGGACTTGAATGCGAGGCAGAATAGCAGGAAACATATTGCAAGAGGTACATTGGAGTCACCTGTAAAGCACAGGAAGAGGGGCACAACTTCGACAATGATGCACTTGGCCAAAAAGGGCGTATCTGTTTTCCCCTGAATATATGCAGGAGAAAACGCATACGCACTTCTTGGCCAAGCAAGCAACCGGGCAATGCAAATCTGCACTACAAAGAAGTGTCACTTCCCACAGGTCAAAAGGGACATCCACAAAATATGTAAAAACCAGAAAGGCAAGACAGGCCCTGGAGAACAGGGAGCCTTGTTATGCTGATGGGCGGGATGTAAATTGCCAACTGCCTCACTGGAGGAGTGCATTGTGTTCCCTAAAACAAGTAAACAACAGAGCTACAGAGCCAAGGGCACTTCCACTCTAGGGAATATACCTTGGCAAAACTGAAAATCAATAAGACAGAGCCACCCCCAAATTTAGGGCTGAACTGCTTACAAGAACCTCAACTTGGGTACACCTTAAATATCCCAGGAAATATAAAAATGGTTCAAAAAATTGTGGTACTTACGTACGATGGAATATCCCTCAGCCATGAAATCAATGTCATAAGACCAGTAGCAGCAAAATGATTGTATTCAGGTACGATGATTCTAAGTGAAATATGTCACACAGAAAAAGAAAATAATCATAAGATATCACTTATGAAGGTCCTGTAAAAATGGCTACACATGAACTGAGTTAGGAAAGAGAACAGACTCTCACATTTAGAAAACACACTTATGCTTGCTTAAGGGGGAAGTAGAGGTGGGGTGATGCATAAAACCAGAGTTTGATATAAGCACAGGTACCGTTCCAAAAACCAACTATGGAATAGACAAGACCTACCTATACCTTCCTAAGTGAAAGGGACTCAAAACCCCATATTTTCCGCAGAGGAATATATCTGACTAGTAAGAATCTTAAAACCTATGTATTGATATGTCTCCGTAAGGGAATCAAGTGTGTCTAGACTGGCATAAACATGGCAGCGAGAATCAGCTCAAACCCACTATAAAAAGGAATTTCAAAAACAAAACAAAAAAACAGGGACATTCTTTACAATTCCTTCAGGGTCTCTGATGAAACGTGGAATGACCCTGTCTACAATGGCAGCTGGATGTGGCATAAGGCTGGACATTTGGGACTGAGAAGATTGGTGAGATTGGGTGAGCAAATGCAGACCCTTTAAAGCAATAATCCATGGCACCCATTCCATGGGACCCAACTCTCCAGGTTGAAGGGAATATTACTACAGCTATAACATGTACGGGAAACCTAGGGAATGGAAACACTGTGAATACAAAAGGTTTCTAAAACTCAACGAATAGTCCCTCTCCTGGTGCTCCAGTTTGTCTTTCCAACTGCTTTACTATCAATCTCCCAACTTGGGGAGACAGCCCCTTTAACCTCCTGGTACTCACAGGTTGCCGATTTGGCAGAGGATGAAAGGGAAGAGGGAGAACCAATGAGAAAGTCGCTGTTAGGCATTTGGAAGGGCATATGTCACTCTAATTTCCCGGCAGGAAGAAGTATTAACCAAAGATGCAACCACCCACCGGGAACCAGTATAGGTCATGAACCAAAATTTTGCACATGCGTTCAGCTCACAAAAAACTAGTTGAAAAATGAAGCTTAAGGGCACAGCAATTCACAAACTGGCAAAGTAATAAAGGACAACTATCATCCTGAAATCTGTTGAGGGAAGGCAACGAAGCGGAATTGAAAGCGAGGCAGAATAGCAGGAAACAGATTTCAAGAGGTACGTTGGAATCACCTGTAAACCACAGGAAGAGGGGCACAACTTCGACAATGATGCACTTGGCCAAAAAGGGCTTATGCATTTTCTCCTGAATATATGCAGGGGAAAACGCATACGACCTGTTTGGCCAAGCAAGCAAGAGGGCAATGCCAATCTGCACTACAAATAAATATCACTTCCCACCGGGCAAAAGAGACATCCACAAAATGCGTAAAAACCAGAAATGCAAGACAGGCCCTGGAGAACAAGGAGTCTTGTTATGCTGATGGGGGGGGATGTAAATTGCCAACTGCCTCTCTGGAGGAGTGCATTGTGTTCCCTAAAACAAGTAAACAACAGAGCTACAGAGCCAAGGGCACTTCCACTCTAGGGAATATCCCTTGGGAAAACTGAAAATCAATAAGACAGAGCCACCCCCAAATTTAGGGCTGCACTGCTTACAAGAACCTCAACTTGGGTACAACTAAAATATCCCAGGAAATATAAAAATGGTTCAAAAAATTTTGGTACTTACATACGATGGAATATCCCTCAGCCATGAAATCAATCTCATAAGACCAGTAGCAGCAAAATGACTGGATTCAGGTATGATGATTCTAAGTGAAATTAGTCACACAGAAAAAGAAGCTTATCATAAGATATCACTTATGAAGATCCTGTAAGCATGGCTACACTTGAAGTGAGTTGGGAAAGAGAACAGAGTCTCACATTTAGAAAACACTCTTATGCCTGCTTAATGGGGAAGGAGAGGTGAGGTGATGCATAAAACCAGAGTTTGATATAAGCACAGGTACTGTTCCAAAAACCAACTATGGAATAGACAAGACCTACACCTTCCTCATTGAAAGGGACTCAAAACCCCATATTCCGCAGAGGAATATATCTGACTTGTAAGAATCTTAAAACCTATGTATTGATATGTCTCCATAAGGGAATCAAGAGTGTCTAGACTGGCATAAACATGGCAGCGAGAATCAGCTCAAACCCACTATAAAAAGGAATTTGAAAAACAAAAAAAAGGGAAATTCTTTACAATTCCTTCAGGGTCTCTGATGAAACCTGGAATGACACTATCTACAATGACAGCTGGATGTGACATAAGGCTGGACACATGGGACTGAGAGGATTGGTGAGATTTGGTGAGCAAATGCAGACCCTTTAAAGCAATAGTGCATGACACCCATTCCATGGGTCCCGTGTCTCCAGGTTGAAGGGAATTTTACTACAGCTATAACATGTACGGGAAACCTAGAGAATGGGCACACTGTGAATACGAAAGGTCTCTAAAACTCAACGAATTCTCACCCTCCTGGTGCTCCGATTTGACTTTCCAATTGCTTTACTATCAATCTCCCAACTTGGAGAGACAACCGCTTTAACCTCCTGGTTCGCACAGGTTGCCAATTTGACAGTGGAAGAAAGGGAAGAGGGAGAACCAATGAAAGAGTAGCTGTTAGGCATTTGGACGGGCACATGTCACTCTTATTTCCCAGGAGGAAGAAGAATTAACCAAAGTCTCAGCCACCCACGGGAACCAGTATAGTTCCTGAACCAAAATATTGGACATGCGTTCAGCTAACAAAAAAAGAGTTAAATAATGGTGCTCAGGGGCACAGCAATACACAAACAGGCAAAGTAATAAAGGACAACTATCATGCAAAAATCTGTTGAGGGAAGGCAACGAGGCGGACTTGAATGTGAGGCAGAATAGCAGGAAACAGATTTCAATAGGTACGTTGGAATTGACTTTAAAGCACAGGAAGAGGGGCACAACTTCGACAATGATGCACTTGGCCAAAAAGGGCGTATGGGTTTTCTCCTGAATATATTCAGGAGAAAATGCATATGCCCTTTTTGGCCCAGCAAGCAAGCAGACAATGCAAATGTGCACTACTAAGAAGTATCACTTCCCACCGGTCAAAAGTGACATCCACAAAATATATAAAATTCAGAAAGGCAAGACAGGCCCTGGAAACAGGGAGCCTTGTTATGCTGTTGGGCAGGATGTAAATTGCCAACTGCCTCTCTGGAGGAGTGCATTGTGTTCCCTAAAACAAGTAAACAACAGAGCTACAGAGCCAAGGGCACTTCCAGTCTAGGGAATATACCATGGGAAAACTGAAAATCAATAAGACAGAGCCACCCCAAAATTTAGGAATGCACTGCTTACAAGAAAATCAAATTGGGTACACCTTAAGTATCCCAGGAAAGATAAAAATGGTTCAAAAAATTGTGTTATTTACGTATGATGGAATATCCCTCAGCCATGAAATCAATGTCATAAGACCAGTAGCAGCAAAATGACTGGATTCAGGTACGATGATTGTAAGTGAAATAAGTCACAGAGAAAAAGAAGCTTATCATAATATATCACTTATGAAGATCTTGTAAACATGGCAACACATGAACTGAGTTAGGAAAGAGAACACAGTCTCACATTTAGAAAACACTCTTATGCCTGCTTAATGGGGAAAGAGAGGTGGGGTGATGCATAAAACCAGAGTTTGATATAAGCACAGGTACCATTCCAAAAACCAACTATGGAATAGACAAGACCTACCTATACCTTCCTCAGTGAAAGGGACTCCAAACCCCATATTTCCCGCAGAGGAATATATCTGACTAGTAAGAATCTTAAAACCTATGTATTGATATGTCTCCGTAAGGGTATCATGTGTGTCTAGACTGGCATAAACATGGCAGCGAGAATCAGCTCAAACCCACTATAAAAAGGAATTTCAAAAACAAAACAAAAAAACAGGGACATCCTTTACAATTCCTTCAGGGACTCTGATGAAACCTGGAATGACCCTGTCTACAATGACAGCTAGATGTGGCATAAAGCTGGACACTTGGGACTGAGAGGATTGGTGAGATTGGGTGAGCAAAGGCAGAACCTTTAAAGCAATAATGCATGGCATCCATTCCATGGGTCTCAACTCTCCAGGTTGAAGGGAATATTACTACAGCTATAACATGTATGGGAAACCTAGAGAATGGACACACTGTGAATACAAAAGGTTTCTAAAACTCAACGAATAGTCCCACTCCTGGTGCTCTGGTTTGACTTTCCAACTGCTTCACTATCAATCTCCCAACATGGAGAGACAGCCCCTTTAACCCCCTGTTTCTCACAGGTTGCCAATTTGGCAGAGGATGAAAGGGAAGAGGGAGAACCAATGAGAGAGTAGCTGGTAGGCATTTGGAAGGACATATGTCACTCTAATTTCCCGGCAGGAAGAAGAATTAACAAAAGTTGCAACCACCCACCGGGAACCAGTATAGGTCCTGAACCAAAATTTTGCGCATGCGTTCAGCTCACAAAAAATCGAGTTGAAAAATGGAGTTCAAGGGCACAGCAATTCACAAACTGGCAAAGTAATAAAGGACAACTATCATCCAAAAATCTGTTGAGGGAAGGCAACGAAGCGGACTTGAATGCGAGGCAGAATAGCAGGAAACATATTGCAAGAGGTACATTGGAGTCACCTGTAAAGCACAGGAAGAGGGGCACAACTTCGACAATGATGCACTTGGCCAAAAAGGGCGTATCTGTTTTCCCCTGAATATATGCAGGAGAAAACGCATACGCACTTCTTGGCCAAGCAAGCAACCGGGCAATGCAAATCTGCACTACAAAGAAGTGTCACTTCCCACAGGTCAAAAGGGACATCCACAAAATATGTAAAAACCAGAAAGGCAAGACAGGCCCTGGAGAACAGGGAGCCTTGTTATGCTGATGGGCGGGATGTAAATTGCCAACTGCCTCACTGGAGGAGTGCATTGTGTTCCCTAAAACAAGTAAACAACAGAGCTACAGAGCCAAGGGCACTTCCACTCTAGGGAATATACCTTGGCAAAACTGAAAATCAATAAGACAGAGCCACCCCCAAATTTAGGGCTGAACTGCTTACAAGAACCTCAACTTGGGTACACCTTAAATATCCCAGGAAATATAAAAATAGTTCAAAAAATTGTGGTACTTACGTACGATGGAATATCCCTCAGCCATGAAATCAATGTCATAAGACCAGTAGCAGCAAAATGATTGTATTCAGGTACGATGATTCTAAGTGAAATATGTCACACAGAAAAAGAAAATAATCATAAGATATCACTTATGAAGGTCCTGTAAAAATGGCTACACATGAACTGAGTTAGGAAAGAGAACAGACTCTCACATTTAGAAAACACACTTATGCTTGCTTAAGGGGGAAGTAGAGGTGGGGTGATGCATAAAACCAGAGTTTGATATAAGCACAGGTACCGTTCCAAAAACCAACTATGGAATAGACAAGACCTACCTATACCTTCCTAAGTGAAAGGGACTCAAAACCCCATATTTTCCGCAGAGGAATATATCTGACTAGTAAGAATCTTAAAACCTATGTATTGATATGTCTCCGTAAGGGAATCAAGTGTGTCTAGACTGGCATAAACATGGCAGCGAGAATCAGCTCAAACCCACTATAAAAAGGAATTTCAAAAACAAAACAAAAAAACAGGGACATTCTTTACAATTCCTTCAGGGTCTCTGATGAAACGTGGAATGACCCTGTCTACAATGGCAGCTGGATGTGGCATAAGGCTGGACATTTGGGACTGAGAAGATTGGTGAGATTGGGTGAGCAAATGCAGACCCTTTAAAGCAATAATCCATGGCACCCATTCCATGGGACCCAACTCTCCAGGTTGAAGGGAATATTACTACAGCTATAACATGTACGGGAAACCTAGGGAATGGAAACACTGTGAATACAAAAGGTTTCTAAAACTCAACGAATAGTCCCTCTCCTGGTGCTCCAGTTTGTCTTTCCAACTGCTTTACTATCAATCTCCCAACTTGGGGAGACAGCCCCTTTAACCTCCTGGTACTCACAGGTTGCCGATTTGGCAGAGGATGAAAGGGAAGAGGGAGAACCAATGAGAAAGTCGCTGTTAGGCATTTGGAAGGGCATATGTCACTCTAATTTCCCGGCAGGAAGAAGTATTAACCAAAGATGCAACCACCCACCGGGAACCAGTATAGGTCATGAACCAAAATTTTGCACATGCGTTCAGCTCACAAAAAACTAGTTGAAAAATGAAGCTTAAGGGCACAGCAATTCACAAACTGGCAAAGTAATAAAGGACAACTATCATCCTGAAATCTGTTGAGGGAAGGCAACGAAGCGGAATTGAAAGCGAGGCAGAATAGCAGGAAACAGATTTCAAGAGGTACGTTGGAATCACCTGTAAACCACAGGAAGAGGGGCACAACTTCGACAATGATGCACTTGGCCAAAAAGGGCTTATGCATTTTCTCCTGAATATATGCAGGGGAAAACGCATACGACCTGTTTGGCCAAGCAAGCAAGAGGGCAATGCCAATCTGCACTACAAATAAATATCACTTCCCACCGGGCAAAAGAGACATCCACAAAATGCGTAAAAACCAGAAATGCAAGACAGGCCCTGGAGAACAAGGAGTCTTGTTATGCTGATGGGGGGGGATGTAAATTGCCAACTGCCTCTCTGGAGGAGTGCATTGTGTTCCCTAAAACAAGTAAACAACAGAGCTACAGAGCCAAGGGCACTTCCACTCTAGGGAATATCCCTTGGGAAAACTGAAAATCAATAAGACAGAGCCACCCCCAAATTTAGGGCTGCACTGCTTACAAGAACCTCAACTTGGGTACAACTAAAATATCCCAGGAAATATAAAAATGGTTCAAAAAATTTTGGTACTTACATACGATGGAATATCCCTCAGCCATGAAATCAATCTCATAAGACCAGTAGCAGCAAAATGACTGGATTCAGGTATGATGATTCTAAGTGAAATTAGTCACACAGAAAAAGAAGCTTATCATAAGATATCACTTATGAAGATCCTGTAAACATGGCTACACTTGAAGTGAGTTGGGAAAGAGAACAGAGTCTCACATTTAGAAAACACTCTTATGCCTGCTTAATGGGGAAGGAGAGGTGAGGTGATGCATAAAACCAGAGTTTGATATAAGCACAGGTACTGTTCCAAAAACCAACTATGGAATAGACAAGACCTACACCTTCCTCATTGAAAGGGACTCAAAACCCCATATTCCGCAGAGGAATATATCTGACTTGTAAGAATCTTAAAACCTATGTATTGATATGTCTCCATAAGGGAATCAAGAGTGTCTAGACTGGCATAAACATGGCAGCGAGAATCAGCTCAAACCCACTATAAAAAGGAATTTGAAAAACAAAAAAAAGGGAAATTCTTTACAATTCCTTCAGGGTCTCTGATGAAACCTGGAATGACACTATCTACAATGACAGCTGGATGTGACATAAGGCTGGACACATGGGACTGAGAGGATTGGTGAGATTTGGTGAGCAAATGCAGACCCTTTAAAGCAATAGTGCATGACACCCATTCCATGGGTCCCGTGTCTCCAGGTTGAAGGGAATTTTACTACAGCTATAACATGTACGGGAAACCTAGAGAATGGGCACACTGTGAATACGAAAGGTCTCTAAAACTCAACGAATTCTCACCCTCCTGGTGCTCCGATTTGACTTTCCAATTGCTTTACTATCAATCTCCCAACTTGGAGAGACAACCGCTTTAACCTCCTGGTTCGCACAGGTTGCCAATTTGACAGTGGAAGAAAGGGAAGAGGGAGAACCAATGAAAGAGTAGCTGTTAGGCATTTGGACGGGCACATGTCACTCTTATTTCCCAGGAGGAAGAAGAATTAACCAAAGTCTCAGCCACCCACGGGAACCAGTATAGTTCCTGAACCAAAATATTGGACATGCGTTCAGCTAACAAAAAAAGAGTTAAATAATGGTGCTCAGGGGCACAGCAATACACAAACAGGCAAAGTAATAAAGGACAACTATCATGCAAAAATCTGTTGAGGGAAGGCAACGAGGCGGACTTGAATGTGAGGCAGAATAGCAGGAAACAGATTTCAATAGGTACGTTGGAATTGACTTTAAAGCACAGGAAGAGGGGCACAACTTCGACAATGATGCACTTGGCCAAAAAGGGCGTATGGGTTTTCTCCTGAATATATTCAGGAGAAAATGCATATGCCCTTTTTGGCCCAGCAAGCAAGCAGACAATGCAAATGTGCACTACTAAGAAGTATCACTTCCCACCGGTCAAAAGTGACATCCACAAAATATATAAAATTCAGAAAGGCAAGACAGGCCCTGGAAACAGGGAGCCTTGTTATGCTGTTGGGCAGGATGTAAATTGCCAACTGCCTCTCTGGAGGAGTGCATTGTGTTCCCTAAAACAAGTAAACAACAGAGCTACAGAGCCAAGGGCACTTCCAGTCTAGGGAATATACCATGGGAAAACTGAAAATCAATAAGACAGAGCCACCCCAAAATTTAGGAATGCACTGCTTACAAGAAAATCAAATTGGGTACACCTTAAGTATCCCAGGAAAGATAAAAATGGTTCAAAAAATTGTGTTATTTACGTATGATGGAATATCCCTCAGCCATGAAATCAATGTCATAAGACCAGTAGCAGCAAAATGACTGGATTCAGGTACGATGATTGTAAGTGAAATAAGTCACAGAGAAAAAGAAGCTTATCATAATATATCACTTATGAAGATCTTGTAAACATGGCAACACATGAACTGAGTTAGGAAAGAGAACACAGTCTCACATTTAGAAAACACTCTTATGCCTGCTTAATGGGGAAAGAGAGGTGGGGTGATGCATAAAACCAGAGTTTGATATAAGCACAGGTACCATTCCAAAAACCAACTATGGAATAGACAAGACCTACCTATACCTTCCTCAGTGAAAGGGACTCCAAACCCCATATTTCCCGCAGAGGAATATATCTGACTAGTAAGAATCTTAAAACCTATGTATTGATATGTCTCCGTAAGGGTATCATGTGTGTCTAGACTGGCATAAACATGGCAGCGAGAATCAGCTCAAACCCACTATAAAAAGGAATTTCAAAAACAAAACAAAAAAACAGGGACATCCTTTACAATTCCTTCAGGGACTCTGATGAAACCTGGAATGACCCTGTCTACAATGACAGCTAGATGTGGCATAAAGCTGGACACTTGGGACTGAGAGGATTGGTGAGATTGGGTGAGCAAAGGCAGAACCTTTAAAGCAATAATGCATGGCATCCATTCCATGGGTCTCAACTCTCCAGGTTGAAGGGAATATTACTACAGCTATAACATGTATGGGAAACCTAGAGAATGGACACACTGTGAATACAAAAGGTTTCTAAAACTCAACGAATAGTCCCACTCCTGGTGCTCTGGTTTGACTTTCCAACTGCTTCACTATCAATCTCCCAACATGGAGAGACAGCCCCTTTAACCCCCTGTTTCTCACAGGTTGCCAATTTGGCAGAGGATGAAAGGGAAGAGGGAGAACCAATGAGAGAGTAGCTGGTAGGCATTTGGAAGGACATATGTCACTCTAATTTCCCGGCAGGAAGAAGAATTAACAAAAGTTGCAACCACCCACCGGGAACCAGTATAGGTCCTGAACCAAAATTTTGCGCATGCGTTCAGCTCACAAAAAATCGAGTTGAAAAATGGAGTTCAAGGGCACAGCAATTCACAAACTGGCAAAGTAATAAAGGACAACTATCATCCAAAAATCTGTTGAGGGAAGGCAACGAAGCGGACTTGAATGCGAGGCAGAATAGCAGGAAACATATTGCAAGAGGTACATTGGAGTCACCTGTAAAGCACAGGAAGAGGGGCACAACTTCGACAATGATGCACTTGGCCAAAAAGGGCGTATCTGTTTTCCCCTGAATATATGCAGGAGAAAACGCATACGCACTTCTTGGCCAAGCAAGCAACCGGGCAATGCAAATCTGCACTACAAAGAAGTGTCACTTCCCACAGGTCAAAAGGGACATCCACAAAATATGTAAAAACCAGAAAGGCAAGACAGGCCCTGGAGAACAGGGAGCCTTGTTATGCTGATGGGCGGGATGTAAATTGCCAACTGCCTCACTGGAGGAGTGCATTGTGTTCCCTAAAACAAGTAAACAACAGAGCTACAGAGCCAAGGGCACTTCCACTCTAGGGAATATACCTTGGCAAAACTGAAAATCAATAAGACAGAGCCACCCCCAAATTTAGGGCTGAACTGCTTACAAGAACCTCAACTTGGGTACACCTTAAATATCCCAGGAAATATAAAAATGGTTCAAAAAATTGTGGTACTTACGTACGATGGAATATCCCTCAGCCATGAAATCAATGTCATAAGACCAGTAGCAGCAAAATGATTGTATTCAGGTACGATGATTCTAAGTGAAATATGTCACACAGAAAAAGAAAATAATCATAAGATATCACTTATGAAGGTCCTGTAAAAATGGCTACACATGAACTGAGTTAGGAAAGAGAACAGACTCTCACATTTAGAAAACACACTTATGCTTGCTTAAGGGGGAAGTAGAGGTGGGGTGATGCATAAAACCAGAGTTTGATATAAGCACAGGTACCGTTCCAAAAACCAACTATGGAATAGACAAGACCTACCTATACCTTCCTAAGTGAAAGGGACTCAAAACCCCATATTTTCCGCAGAGGAATATATCTGACTAGTAAGAATCTTAAAACCTATGTATTGATATGTCTCCGTAAGGGAATCAAGTGTGTCTAGACTGGCATAAACATGGCAGCGAGAATCAGCTCAAACCCACTATAAAAAGGAATTTCAAAAACAAAACAAAAAAACAGGGACATTCTTTACAATTCCTTCAGGGTCTCTGATGAAACGTGGAATGACCCTGTCTACAATGGCAGCTGGATGTGGCATAAGGCTGGACATTTGGGACTGAGAAGATTGGTGAGATTGGGTGAGCAAATGCAGACCCTTTAAAGCAATAATCCATGGCACCCATTCCATGGGACCCAACTCTCCAGGTTGAAGGGAATATTACTACAGCTATAACATGTACGGGAAACCTAGGGAATGGAAACACTGTGAATACAAAAGGTTTCTAAAACTCAACGAATAGTCCCTCTCCTGGTGCTCCAGTTTGTCTTTCCAACTGCTTTACTATCAATCTCCCAACTTGGGGAGACAGCCCCTTTAACCTCCTGGTACTCACAGGTTGCCGATTTGGCAGAGGATGAAAGGGAAGAGGGAGAACCAATGAGAAAGTCGCTGTTAGGCATTTGGAAGGGCATATGTCACTCTAATTTCCCGGCAGGAAGAAGTATTAACCAAAGATGCAACCACCCACCGGGAACCAGTATAGGTCATGAACCAAAATTTTGCACATGCGTTCAGCTCACAAAAAACTAGTTGAAAAATGAAGCTTAAGGGCACAGCAATTCACAAACTGGCAAAGTAATAAAGGACAACTATCATCCTGAAATCTGTTGAGGGAAGGCAACGAAGCGGAATTGAAAGCGAGGCAGAATAGCAGGAAACAGATTTCAAGAGGTACGTTGGAATCACCTGTAAACCACAGGAAGAGGGGCACAACTTCGACAATGATGCACTTGGCCAAAAAGGGCTTATGCATTTTCTCCTGAATATATGCAGGGGAAAACGCATACGACCTGTTTGGCCAAGCAAGCAAGAGGGCAATGCCAATCTGCACTACAAATAAATATCACTTCCCACCGGGCAAAAGAGACATCCACAAAATGCGTAAAAACCAGAAATGCAAGACAGGCCCTGGAGAACAAGGAGTCTTGTTATGCTGATGGGGGGGGATGTAAATTGCCAACTGCCTCTCTGGAGGAGTGCATTGTGTTCCCTAAAACAAGTAAACAACAGAGCTACAGAGCCAAGGGCACTTCCACTCTAGGGAATATCCCTTGGGAAAACTGAAAATCAATAAGACAGAGCCACCCCCAAATTTAGGGCTGCACTGCTTACAAGAACCTCAACTTGGGTACAACTAAAATATCCCAGGAAATATAAAAATGGTTCAAAAAATTTTGGTACTTACATACGATGGAATATCCCTCAGCCATGAAATCAATCTCATAAGACCAGTAGCAGCAAAATGACTGGATTCAGGTATGATGATTCTAAGTGAAATTAGTCACACAGAAAAAGAAGCTTATCATAAGATATCACTTATGAAGATCCTGTAAACATGGCTACACTTGAAGTGAGTTGGGAAAGAGAACAGAGTCTCACATTTAGAAAACACTCTTATGCCTGCTTAATGGGGAAGGAGAGGTGAGGTGATGCATAAAACCAGAGTTTGATATAAGCACAGGTACTGTTCCAAAAACCAACTATGGAATAGACAAGACCTACACCTTCCTCATTGAAAGGGACTCAAAACCCCATATTCCGCAGAGGAATATATCTGACTTGTAAGAATCTTAAAACCTATGTATTGATATGTCTCCATAAGGGAATCAAGAGTGTCTAGACTGGCATAAACATGGCAGCGAGAATCAGCTCAAACCCACTATAAAAAGGAATTTGAAAAACAAAAAAAAGGGAAATTCTTTACAATTCCTTCAGGGTCTCTGATGAAACCTGGAATGACACTATCTACAATGACAGCTGGATGTGACATAAGGCTGGACACATGGGACTGAGAGGATTGGTGAGATTTGGTGAGCAAATGCAGACCCTTTAAAGCAATAGTGCATGACACCCATTCCATGGGTCCCGTGTCTCCAGGTTGAAGGGAATTTTACTACAGCTATAACATGTACGGGAAACCTAGAGAATGGGCACACTGTGAATACGAAAGGTCTCTAAAACTCAACGAATTCTCACCCTCCTGGTGCTCCGATTTGACTTTCCAATTGCTTTACTATCAATCTCCCAACTTGGAGAGACAACCGCTTTAACCTCCTGGTTCGCACAGGTTGCCAATTTGACAGTGGAAGAAAGGGAAGAGGGAGAACCAATGAAAGAGTAGCTGTTAGGCATTTGGACGGGCACATGTCACTCTTATTTCCCAGGAGGAAGAAGAATTAACCAAAGTCTCAGCCACCCACGGGAACCAGTATAGTTCCTGAACCAAAATATTGGACATGCGTTCAGCTAACAAAAAAAGAGTTAAATAATGGTGCTCAGGGGCACAGCAATACACAAACAGGCAAAGTAATAAAGGACAACTATCATGCAAAAATCTGTTGAGGGAAGGCAACGAGGCGGACTTGAATGTGAGGCAGAATAGCAGGAAACAGATTTCAATAGGTACGTTGGAATTGACTTTAAAGCACAGGAAGAGGGGCACAACTTCGACAATGATGCACTTGGCCAAAAAGGGCGTATGGGTTTTCTCCTGAATATATTCAGGAGAAAATGCATATGCCCTTTTTGGCCCAGCAAGCAAGCAGACAATGCAAATGTGCACTACTAAGAAGTATCACTTCCCACCGGTCAAAAGTGACATCCACAAAATATATAAAATTCAGAAAGGCAAGACAGGCCCTGGAAACAGGGAGCCTTGTTATGCTGTTGGGCAGGATGTAAATTGCCAACTGCCTCTCTGGAGGAGTGCATTGTGTTCCCTAAAACAAGTAAACAACAGAGCTACAGAGCCAAGGGCACTTCCAGTCTAGGGAATATACCATGGGAAAACTGAAAATCAATAAGACAGAGCCACCCCAAAATTTAGGAATGCACTGCTTACAAGAAAATCAAATTGGGTACACCTTAAGTATCCCAGGAAAGATAAAAATGGTTCAAAAAATTGTGTTATTTACGTATGATGGAATATCCCTCAGCCATGAAATCAATGTCATAAGACCAGTAGCAGCAAAATGACTGGATTCAGGTACGATGATTGTAAGTGAAATAAGTCACAGAGAAAAAGAAGCTTATCATAATATATCACTTATGAAGATCTTGTAAACATGGCAACACATGAACTGAGTTAGGAAAGAGAACACAGTCTCACATTTAGAAAACACTCTTATGCCTGCTTAATGGGGAAAGAGAGGTGGGGTGATGCATAAAACCAGAGTTTGATATAAGCACAGGTACCATTCCAAAAACCAACTATGGAATAGACAAGACCTACCTATACCTTCCTCAGTGAAAGGGACTCCAAACCCCATATTTCCCGCAGAGGAATATATCTGACTAGTAAGAATCTTAAAACCTATGTATTGATATGTCTCCGTAAGGGTATCATGTGTGTCTAGACTGGCATAAACATGGCAGCGAGAATCAGCTCAAACCCACTATAAAAAGGAATTTCAAAAACAAAACAAAAAAACAGGGACATCCTTTACAATTCCTTCAGGGACTCTGATGAAACCTGGAATGACCCTGTCTACAATGACAGCTAGATGTGGCATAAAGCTGGACACTTGGGACTGAGAGGATTGGTGAGATTGGGTGAGCAAAGGCAGAACCTTTAAAGCAATAATGCATGGCATCCATTCCATGGGTCTCAACTCTCCAGGTTGAAGGGAATATTACTACAGCTATAACATGTATGGGAAACCTAGAGAATGGACACACTGTGAATACAAAAGGTTTCTAAAACTCAACGAATAGTCCCACTCCTGGTGCTCTGGTTTGACTTTCCAACTGCTTCACTATCAATCTCCCAACATGGAGAGACAGCCCCTTTAACCCCCTGTTTCTCACAGGTTGCCAATTTGGCAGAGGATGAAAGGGAAGAGGGAGAACCAATGAGAGAGTAGCTGGTAGGCATTTGGAAGGACATATGTCACTCTAATTTCCCGGCAGGAAGAAGAATTAACAAAAGTTGCAACCACCCACCGGGAACCAGTATAGGTCCTGAACCAAAATTTTGCGCATGCGTTCAGCTCACAAAAAATCGAGTTGAAAAATGGAGTTCAAGGGCACAGCAATTCACAAACTGGCAAAGTAATAAAGGACAACTATCATCCAAAAATCTGTTGAGGGAAGGCAACGAAGCGGACTTGAATGCGAGGCAGAATAGCAGGAAACATATTGCAAGAGGTACATTGGAGTCACCTGTAAAGCACAGGAAGAGGGGCACAACTTCGACAATGATGCACTTGGCCAAAAAGGGCGTATCTGTTTTCCCCTGAATATATGCAGGAGAAAACGCATACGCACTTCTTGGCCAAGCAAGCAACCGGGCAATGCAAATCTGCACTACAAAGAAGTGTCACTTCCCACAGGTCAAAAGGGACATCCACAAAATATGTAAAAACCAGAAAGGCAAGACAGGCCCTGGAGAACAGGGAGCCTTGTTATGCTGATGGGCGGGATGTAAATTGCCAACTGCCTCACTGGAGGAGTGCATTGTGTTCCCTAAAACAAGTAAACAACAGAGCTACAGAGCCAAGGGCACTTCCACTCTAGGGAATATACCTTGGCAAAACTGAAAATCAATAAGACAGAGCCACCCCCAAATTTAGGGCTGAACTGCTTACAAGAACCTCAACTTGGGTACACCTTAAATATCCCAGGAAATATAAAAATGGTTCAAAAAATTGTGGTACTTACGTACGATGGAATATCCCTCAGCCATGAAATCAATGTCATAAGACCAGTAGCAGCAAAATGATTGTATTCAGGTACGATGATTCTAAGTGAAATATGTCACACAGAAAAAGAAAATAATCATAAGATATCACTTATGAAGGTCCTGTAAAAATGGCTACACATGAACTGAGTTAGGAAAGAGAACAGACTCTCACATTTAGAAAACACACTTATGCTTGCTTAAGGGGGAAGTAGAGGTGGGGTGATGCATAAAACCAGAGTTTGATATAAGCACAGGTACCGTTCCAAAAACCAACTATGGAATAGACAAGACCTACCTATACCTTCCTAAGTGAAAGGGACTCAAAACCCCATATTTTCCGCAGAGGAATATATCTGACTAGTAAGAATCTTAAAACCTATGTATTGATATGTCTCCGTAAGGGAATCAAGTGTGTCTAGACTGGCATAAACATGGCAGCGAGAATCAGCTCAAACCCACTATAAAAAGGAATTTCAAAAACAAAACAAAAAAACAGGGACATTCTTTACAATTCCTTCAGGGTCTCTGATGAAACGTGGAATGACCCTGTCTACAATGGCAGCTGGATGTGGCATAAGGCTGGACATTTGGGACTGAGAAGATTGGTGAGATTGGGTGAGCAAATGCAGACCCTTTAAAGCAATAATCCATGGCACCCATTCCATGGGACCCAACTCTCCAGGTTGAAGGGAATATTACTACAGCTATAACATGTACGGGAAACCTAGGGAATGGAAACACTGTGAATACAAAAGGTTTCTAAAACTCAACGAATAGTCCCTCTCCTGGTGCTCCAGTTTGTCTTTCCAACTGCTTTACTATCAATCTCCCAACTTGGGGAGACAGCCCCTTTAACCTCCTGGTACTCACAGGTTGCCGATTTGGCAGAGGATGAAAGGGAAGAGGGAGAACCAATGAGAAAGTCGCTGTTAGGCATTTGGAAGGGCATATGTCACTCTAATTTCCCGGCAGGAAGAAGTATTAACCAAAGATGCAACCACCCACCGGGAACCAGTATAGGTCATGAACCAAAATTTTGCACATGCGTTCAGCTCACAAAAAACTAGTTGAAAAATGAAGCTTAAGGGCACAGCAATTCACAAACTGGCAAAGTAATAAAGGACAACTATCATCCTGAAATCTGTTGAGGGAAGGCAACGAAGCGGAATTGAAAGCGAGGCAGAATAGCAGGAAACAGATTTCAAGAGGTACGTTGGAATCACCTGTAAACCACAGGAAGAGGGGCACAACTTCGACAATGATGCACTTGGCCAAAAAGGGCTTATGCATTTTCTCCTGAATATATGCAGGGGAAAACGCATACGACCTGTTTGGCCAAGCAAGCAAGAGGGCAATGCCAATCTGCACTACAAATAAATATCACTTCCCACCGGGCAAAAGAGACATCCACAAAATGCGTAAAAACCAGAAATGCAAGACAGGCCCTGGAGAACAAGGAGTCTTGTTATGCTGATGGGGGGGGATGTAAATTGCCAACTGCCTCTCTGGAGGAGTGCATTGTGTTCCCTAAAACAAGTAAACAACAGAGCTACAGAGCCAAGGGCACTTCCACTCTAGGGAATATCCCTTGGGAAAACTGAAAATCAATAAGACAGAGCCACCCCCAAATTTAGGGCTGCACTGCTTACAAGAACCTCAACTTGGGTACAACTAAAATATCCCAGGAAATATAAAAATGGTTCAAAAAATTTTGGTACTTACATACGATGGAATATCCCTCAGCCATGAAATCAATCTCATAAGACCAGTAGCAGCAAAATGACTGGATTCAGGTATGATGATTCTAAGTGAAATTAGTCACACAGAAAAAGAAGCTTATCATAAGATATCACTTATGAAGATCCTGTAAACATGGCTACACTTGAAGTGAGTTGGGAAAGAGAACAGAGTCTCACATTTAGAAAACACTCTTATGCCTGCTTAATGGGGAAGGAGAGGTGAGGTGATGCATAAAACCAGAGTTTGATATAAGCACAGGTACTGTTCCAAAAACCAACTATGGAATAGACAAGACCTACACCTTCCTCATTGAAAGGGACTCAAAACCCCATATTCCGCAGAGGAATATATCTGACTTGTAAGAATCTTAAAACCTATGTATTGATATGTCTCCATAAGGGAATCAAGAGTGTCTAGACTGGCATAAACATGGCAGCGAGAATCAGCTCAAACCCACTATAAAAAGGAATTTGAAAAACAAAAAAAAAGGAAATTCTTTACAATTCCTTCAGGGTCTCTGATGAAACCTGGAATGACACTATCTACAATGACAGCTGGATGTGACATAAGGCTGGACACATGGGACTGAGAGGATTGGTGAGATTTGGTGAGCAAATGCAGACCCTTTAAAGCAATAGTGCATGACACCCATTCCATGGGTCCCGTGTCTCCAGGTTGAAGGGAATTTTACTACAGCTATAACATGTACGGGAAACCTAGAGAATGGGCACACTGTGAATACGAAAGGTCTCTAAAACTCAACGAATTCTCACCCTCCTGGTGCTCCGATTTGACTTTCCAATTGCTTTACTATCAATCTCCCAACTTGGAGAGACAACCGCTTTAACCTCCTGGTTCGCACAGGTTGCCAATTTGACAGTGGAAGAAAGGGAAGAGGGAGAACCAATGAAAGAGTAGCTGTTAGGCATTTGGACGGGCACATGTCACTCTTATTTCCCAGGAGGAAGAAGAATTAACCAAAGTCTCAGCCACCCACGGGAACCAGTATAGTTCCTGAACCAAAATATTGGACATGCGTTCAGCTAACAAAAAAAGAGTTAAATAATGGTGCTCAGGGGCACAGCAATACACAAACAGGCAAAGTAATAAAGGACAACTATCATGCAAAAATCTGTTGAGGGAAGGCAACGAGGCGGACTTGAATGTGAGGCAGAATAGCAGGAAACAGATTTCAATAGGTACGTTGGAATTGACTTTAAAGCACAGGAAGAGGGGCACAACTTCGACAATGATGCACTTGGCCAAAAAGGGCGTATGGGTTTTCTCCTGAATATATTCAGGAGAAAATGCATATGCCCTTTTTGGCCCAGCAAGCAAGCAGACAATGCAAATGTGCACTACTAAGAAGTATCACTTCCCACCGGTCAAAAGTGACATCCACAAAATATATAAAATTCAGAAAGGCAAGACAGGCCCTGGAAACAGGGAGCCTTGTTATGCTGTTGGGCAGGATGTAAATTGCCAACTGCCTCTCTGGAGGAGTGCATTGTGTTCCCTAAAACAAGTAAACAACAGAGCTACAGAGCCAAGGGCACTTCCAGTCTAGGGAATATACCATGGGAAAACTGAAAATCAATAAGACAGAGCCACCCCAAAATTTAGGAATGCACTGCTTACAAGAAAATCAAATTGGGTACACCTTAAGTATCCCAGGAAAGATAAAAATGGTTCAAAAAATTGTGTTATTTACGTATGATGGAATATCCCTCAGCCATGAAATCAATGTCATAAGACCAGTAGCAGCAAAATGACTGGATTCAGGTACGATGATTGTAAGTGAAATAAGTCACAGAGAAAAAGAAGCTTATCATAAGATATCACTTATGAAGATCTTGTAAACATGGCAACAAATGAACTGAGTTAGGAAAGAGAACACAGTCTCACATTTAGAAAACACTCTTATGCCTGCTTAATGGGGAAAGAGAGGTGGGGTGATGCATAAAACCAGAGTTTGATATAAGCACAGGTACCATTCCAAAAACCAACTATGGAATAGACAAGACCTACCTATACCTTCCTCAGTGAAAGGGACTCCAAACCCCATATTTCCCGCAGAGGAATATATCTGACTAGTAAGAATCTTAAAACCTATGTATTGATATGTCTCCGTAAGGGAAACAAGTGTGTCTAGACTGGCATAAACATGGCAGCGAGAATCAGCTCAAACCCACTATAAAAAGGAATTTCAAAAACAAAACAAAAAAACAGGGACATTCTTTACAATTCCTTCAGGGTCTCTGATGAAACCTGGAATGACCCTGTCTACAATGACAGCCTGATGTGGCATAAGGTTGGACACTTGGGACTGAGAGGATTGGTGAGACTGGGTGAGCAAATGCAGACCCTTTAAAGCAATAATGCATGGAACCCACTCCATGAGTCCCAACTCTACAGGTTGAAGGGAATATTACTATAGCTATAACATGTACGGGAAACCTAGAGAATGGACACACTGTGAATACTAAAGTTTTCTAAAACTCAATGAATAGTTCCTCTCCTGGTGCTCCAGTTTGACTTTCCAACTGCTTTACTATCAATCTCCCAACTTGGAGAGACAGCCCTTTTAACCTCCTTGTACTCACAGGTTGCCAATTTGGCAGAGAATGAAAGGGAAGAGGGAGAACCAATGAGAGAGTAGCTGTTAGGCATTTGGACGGGCATATGTCACTCTAATTTCCCGGCAGGAAGAAAAATGAACCAAAGTGGCAACCACCGCCCGGAAACGAGTATATGTCCTGAACCAAAATTTTGCACATGCGTTCAGCTCACAAAAAAACGAGTTGAAAAATGGAGTTCAAGGGCACAGCAATTCACAAACTGGCAAAGTAATAAAGGACAACTATCATCCAAAAATCTGTTGAGGGAAGGCAACGAAGCGGACTTGAATGCGAGGCAGAACAGCAGGAAACAGATTGGAAGAGGTACATTGGAATCACCTGTAAAGCACAGGAAGAGGGGCACAACTTCGGCAATGATGAACTTGGCCAAAAAGGGCGTATGCATTTTCTCCTGTATATATGCAGTAGAAAACGCATACGCCCTTTTTGGCCAAGCAAGCAAGCGGGCAATGCAAATCTGCACTACAAAGAAGTATCATGTCCCACCCGTCAAAAGGGACATCCACAAAATGTGTAAAAACCAGAAAGGCAAGACAGGCCCTGGAGAAGAGGGAGCCTTTTTATGCTGATGGGTGGGATGTAAATTGCCAACGGCCTCACTGGAGGAGTGCATTGTGTTCCCTAAAACAAGTAAACAACAGAGCTACAGAGCCAAGGGCACTTCCACTCTAGGGAATATACCTTGGGAAAACTGAAAATCAATAAGACAGAGCCACCCCCAAATTTAGGGCTGCACTGCTTACAAGAACCTCAACTTGGGTACACCTTAAATATCCCAGGAAAGATAAAAATTGTTCAAAAATTTGTGGTACTTACGTAAGATGGAATATCCCTCAGCCATGAAATCAATGTCATAAGACCAATAGCAGCAAAATGAGTGGATTTATGTACGATGATTCTAAGTGAAATAAGTCACACAGAAAAAGAATCTCATCATAATATATCACTTTTGAAGATCCTGTAATCATGGCTACACTTGAACTGAGTTAGGAAAGAGAACAGAGTCTCACATTTAGAAAACACTCTTATGCCTGCTTAATGGGGAAGGAGAGGTGGGGTGATGCATAAAACCAGAGATTGATATAAGCACTGGTAGCGTTCCAAAACCAACTATGGAATAGACAAGACCTACCCCTTCCTCAGTGAAAGGGACTCAAAACACCATATTTCCCGCAGAGGAATATATCTGACTAGTAAGAATCTTAAAACCTATGTATTGATATGTCTCCATATGGGAATCAAGTGTGTCTAGACTGGCATAAACATGGTAGCGAGAATCAGCTCAAACCCACTATGAAAAGGAATTTGAAAAACAAAAAAACAGGGAAATTCTTTACAATTCCTTCAGGCTCTCTGATGAAACCTGGAATGACCATATCTCCAATGACAGCTGGATGTCGCAAAAGGCTGGACACATGGGACTGAGAGGATTGGTGAGATTGGGTGAGCAAATGCAGACCCTTTAAAGCAATAATGCATGGCACCCATTCCATGGGTCCCATGTCTCCCGGTTAAAGGGAATATTTCTACAGCTATAACATGTACGGGAAACCTAGAGAATGGACACACTGTGAATACGAAAGGTCTCTAAAACTCAATGAGCAGTCCCTCTCCTGGTGCTCCTGTTTGACTTTCCAACTGCTTTACTATCAATCTTCCAGCTTGGAGAGACTGCAGCTTTAACCTCCTGGTTCGCACAGGTTGCCAATTTGACAGTGGATGAAAGGGAAGAGGGAGAACCAATGAAAGAGTAGCTGTTAGGCATTTGGATGGGCACATGTCACTCTTATTTCCCGGGAGGAAGAAGAATTAACCAAAGTCTCAGCCACCCACGGGAACCAGTATAGGTCCTGAACCAAAATTTTGGACTTGCGGTCTGCTCACAAAAAACGAATTTATAAATGGAGCTCAGGGGCACAGCAATTCAGAAACTGGCAGAGTAATAAAGGACAACTATCGCCCAAAAATCTGCTGAGGGAAGGCAACGAGGCGGACTTGAAAGCGAGGCAGTATAGCAGGAAACAGATTTCAAGAGGTATGTTGGAATCGCCTTTAAAGCACAGGAAGAGGGGCACAACTTCAACAATGATGCACTTGCCCAAAAAGGGCGTATATGTTTTCTCCTGAATATATGCAGGAGAACACGCATACACCCTTTTTGTCCAAGCAAGCAAGCGGGCAATGCAAATCTGCACAACAAAGTAGTATCACTTCCCACTGGTCGAAAGGGATATCTGCAAAATGTGTAAAAACCAGAAAGACAAGACAGGCCCTGGAGACCAGGGAGCCTTGTTATGCTGATTTCGGGATGTAAATTGCCAACTGCCTCTCTGGAGGAGTGCATTGTGTTCCCTAAAACAAGTAAACAACAGAGCTACAGAGTCAAGGGCACTTCCAGTCTAGGAAATATACCTTGGGAAAACTGAAAATCAATAAGACAGAGACACCACAAAATTTAGGGCTTCACTGCTTACAAGAACCACAACTTGGGTATACCTTAAATATCCCAGGAAAGACAAAAATGGTTCAAGAAATTGTGGTACTTATGTACGATGGTATATCCCTCAGCCATGAAATCAATTTCATAAGGCCAGTAGCAGCAAAATAAGTGGATTCAGGTACGATGATTGTAAGTGAAACAAGTCACTCAGAAAAAGAAACTTATCATAAGATATCACTTATGAAGGTCCTGTAAACATGGCCTCACATGAACTGATTTAGGAAAGATACCAGAGTAACGAATCTTATCATAAGATATCACTCATAGCGGGAATGTACACATGGCTACACATGAACTGATTTACAAACACAACGGAGTCACAAATTTAGAAAACAAGCTTCTGCCTGCTTAATGGGAAAGGTGAGGTGGGGTGATGCATAAAATCACAGTTTTAAATTAGCACAGATACCGTTACATAAACCAAGTATGTAATAGACAACACCTAATCCCGCCACAATGAACTGGACTCAACATCCCCTATTCATTGCAAGGAATATGTCTGACTCTCAGTATTTTAAAACATATGTATTCTCATGTCTCCATAAAGGAATCATGTGTGTGTATAACGACATGAACAGAGCACTGAAATTCAGTTAAACCCACTTATAAAAATAAATTTCAAAAGCAAAATGCAAAAACAGCGAAACAGTGAGAAAGTATTAAAAATTTCGTTCAGGGCCTGTGATGCAACCTGGATTGACCACCTTTACACCCACAGCTGGATGAGACATAAGACTGGACACTTGGGGCTGACAAGATTGCTGAGGTTGTGTGAGCAAAAGAACACCACTTAGAGCAATACTGTGTGCTACCCATTCTAGTGGTCCCAACTCTCCAGGTTTAAGGGAATCTTCCTCCAGTTAAAACATGCATGGGAAACCCAGTGGATGGTACACTGTGTAATTGGGAAAGTTTTCTAAAAGGTACCTCATTTTTCCTTTTGTCGTGCTCGGCTTCGCCATTCCATCTGCATTACTCAAAATCTCCCCACTTGGAGTGTCAGCGCCTTTACCCTCCTGATATGCACAGTTTGCAAATTGTGCAGAGGATGAACAGGAAGAGGGGGAATAAATGAGAGATTAGATGTAGGTGTTTGGATGGGCACATGTCACTCTAGTTTCCCACCAGGAAGAAGAATTAACCAAAGGCTCAGCCTGAAGCCCTGGAACCAGACTAGTGCCTAAAGCCATCCTGCGGTATTGCAGCCAGCTCACAAAGAGGCGAGTTGAAAAATGGAAATCAGGGGCACAGCAATTCACAAACTTGCAGAGTTATAGAGGACAACTATCAACCAGAAATATATTGAGGAAAGGCAGTGAAGAGGATTTGAATGCAAGGCAGAATTGAAGGAAACAGATTTCAAGAGGTAGATTGGAGTCGTCTTTAAAGCACATGAAAAGCGACAGAATTTCGACAATGTTGCCCTTGGCTGAAAAGGGACTATGTGTATTTTCTTGAATATATTCGGGAAAAAATGCATATGCCCTTTTTGGCCAAGCAAGCCATCAGGAATTGCAAATCCACACTACATAGAAGTGTCCCTTACCTCCAGTCAAAAGGGCCATCCACAAATTTTGTAAAAACCACAAATGCAGGACAGGCCATGGAGAAAAGGGAGCCTGGTTACGCCGATGGACAGGATGTAAATTGCCAACAGCCTCTCTGGAGAACTGTATGTTGTTTTCTAAAACAGAGCTACAGAACATAGCACACTTCCACTCATGGGCGTGTATTTTGGGAAAACTAAAAATCCACAACACACAGCCAGCCCAAACTTTAGGGCTGCTCTGTTTACAAGAACCTCGACTTCAGTACACTTTAAATATCCCAGGAAAGGAAAAAAAAATAGATATAGATGTTGTGGTACTTATATACAATGGAATGTCACTCAGACATAAAATCAATGTCATAAGGCCAATAGCAGCTTAATGAGTGGCTTTAGGTATGATGATGCTAAGTGAAATGAGCCACAAAGTAAAAGAAACTTATTGTAATATATCACTTATAGAGGGAATGTAAACATGGCTACACATGAACTGAATTTCAAAAGAGAACAGAGTTACACATTTAGAAAACACACTTATGCCTCCTTAAGGGGAAAGGTGACGTGGGGTGATGTGTAAAAGCAGAGTTTGAAATTAGCACAGATCCCATTCCATATACCAAATATGTAATAGACAAGACCTACTCCTTTCTCAATGAACTGGACACAAAACACCCTATTCACTGAAGAGGAATATATCTGACTGGTAATAACCTTGAAACCTATGTATTTATATGTGTCCATAATGGAATCAAGTGTATGTAGATTGGCATAAACACAGATCAATGGAACAGGACAGAAAGCCCAGAGATAAACCTACATACCTATGGCTATCTCATCTATGACAAAGGAGCTAAGGATATACAATGGAGAAAAGACAGTCTCTTCAGTAATTGGTGCTGGTAAAACTGGAACCCTACACATAAAAGAATGAAATTAGAACACTCCATAACACCAAACACAAAAATAAACTCTAAATTGTTTAGAGATCTAAATATAAGACCAAACACTATAAAACACTTAGAGGAAACCATAGGCAGAACACTCTATGACATAAATCACAGCAAGATCCTTTTTGACCCACCACTTAGAGAAATGGAAATAAAAACAGAAATCAACAAATGGGACCTAATGAAACTTAAAAGCTTTTACACAGTACAGGAAAACATAAACAAGATTCAAAAACAACCCTCAGAATGGGAGAAAATATTTTCAAATGAAGCAATTGACAAAGGATTAATCTCCTAACTTTACAAGTACCGCATGTAGCTCAATATCACAAAAACAAACAACCCAATCCAAAAACGGGCAGAAGACCTAAATAGACATTTCTCCAAAGAAGATATACAGATTACCAAGAAACACATGAAAGGATGCTGAACATCACTAATCATTAGAGAAATGCAAATCAAAACTACCGTGAGGTATCACCTCACAGCAGTCAGAGTGGCAATCATCAAAAAAATCTACAAAACAATAAATGCTGGAGAGGCCTTTATTGGAGAAAAGGGAACACACTTGCACTGTGGGTGGGAATGTAAATTGATATGGGCACTAGGGAGAACAGTACGGAGGTTCCTTTAAATAAATAACAATAGAAGTTTCATAGGACACAACAATCCAACTACTGGACATTTGCCTTGTGAAAACCATAATTCAAAAAAGTTATGTACAAAAATGTTCATTGCAGCTCTATTTGCAATAGCCAGGACATGGAAGCAACCTAAGTGTCCGTCAACAGATGAATGGATAAAGAAGATCTGGCACATATATACAATGGAATATTACTCAGCCATACATAGGAATGAAATTGGGTCATTTGTAGAGACCTTGATGGATCTAGAGACTGTCATACAGAGTGAAGTAAGTCAGAAAGAGAAAAACAAATATTGTATATTAATGCATATATGTGGAACCTAGAAAAATGGTACAGATGAACCAGTTTGCAGGGCAGAGATAGAGACACAGATGTAGAGAACAAACATATGGACACCAAGGGGGGAACACCATGTGAGGGTGGTGGTGGGATGAATTGGGAGACTAGGATTCACATGTGCACACTTATATGTATAAAATAGATATCCAATAAGAACCTGCTGTATAAAAGAAATAAATAAATTTTAAAAAATTTAAAATAAATAAATAACATTTAATCAAATAAAACAGAAAAAAAGTTTTTCCCTTCACATAGATGTCTTTATATTAATGCATTATTTCCATGTTTATATCTCCAAATTAAAAAAAGGAGGAATAAATAAAATCTACCTTGAACCAAAAAGAAAAAAAGAAAAAAGAAAAAACAAAAAACAGAACCCATCAGTTATACAGAGGAAAATCGTATCAGGGCACTTGCTCCAGTGGTAAAAAATTCTTAAGTTGGTCAGAGGTGGGAAATCGTCTCCCATGCACTCAGCAGTGCTCCCCCCGACAAGGAGCATCCTCATTGCAAAGCTGGGGGACTGTGTCGAGGCGTCTGTGAGTAAATGTGAGCTGAGCCCCAGTCCTGCTGCAGCTGAACTCTTCCCACCCTTTCCAGGTAAAACACCTGAATATGTACAAGCACTTGCAAGCCTAGAGGAAGGGCTGTGGAGCCACACCAGCGACAGCACGCAGGCCGACTTGGTGCCTGCAGGCCAGTCAGGATGGTCCTGGCCCCAGATGCTCTTCTGGAATCTTTCCATTTTCCTGCCTGAGATACCCCTCCTGCCATGGCCCCCACTGCTTTTTTACTTCCTCACCTCTGACTGGGGAGAAATTCCAGCGGCAGGTATGGATGACACATCCTCTTCTTTAGCAGGTGGCAGCCTGGCAACTCCTGCAGAAAGAACAGCAGATCCCCACTCACACTGGGCCACCCACAAAGCCACGGCCTCTCCCTCCGTACCAGCACCCCAGCCCCGACACTGCTGACGGGGCAGAGAATATGGTGTCAGGCACAGCTACAGGGGCTCTTGCTGACTGGAGATGTGTTTATATTGACCTCAACACAGGCACACCTGGGGAGGGCTGGCAGGCAGTGTCAGGCTGCCCAAATCAGCCAATCCTCACCCCTCAGGGGCTCACAGTTGCAGAAAATGAAACTTGTTAAACGGGCCAGGCCCAAGGAAGAGGTGTGGATCTTGAGAGTCAGGCTAGACAAGGGGCTGCATCTGCGGCTTGTTTTCTTATCATTTTATCTGGTCCATGAGTGGAAAACAACTTCAAGAAGACCGTATCCTAATGAGAGGAACCCAGGAGTCAGGGAGAGGAGTGATGGTGGGTGGAGACAGAGGCCTGGTTCCCTGGCTGCAGTGGAAGTGTCTGGAAGACCAGGCAGAGAGAGGCTGCACAGAGTGATAGCCAGGGTCACAGACCTGTCAGAGCTGCTGTTTGTTAGTTCAAGTCCTGCTCTGAGGTGTTCTGTGTCAGCTGTGAGCGACAGGTGAGCTGGGGGTTCTCTGCAAGGTGGGCTATGTGCACAGTTCCTGTGTGTCCAGCCCTGCTGGGGTACCTGCCCAGGGGAGTTCCGTATCCTGGGAAGGGCCTGACTATGAGAGCCCAAAGGGCTGCTGGGTAGCTGCACAGGTGAGCTCCATACCCTGGGAAGGACTTGACCACGAGAGCCCCGTGGGCTGTGGGGTGCGGGATGCAGCCCAGGTGAGCTCCATATCCTGGGATTGGCCTGACCACGAGAGCCCCATGGGCTGCTGGAGACCTGGTAAAGTATATCAGGACAGTCAGTGAAGCCACCGAGGATATACATCCAGTAGCTCCTATTTCCTACACCCTGCTGCTCATTCTACCATCCACCAGGCCATGACATTCTGTATTAGACTTCAATGATGCCTTCTTCTGTATTCCATTCATCTCAGAGTCACAAGAATTTTTGGCTTGTGAGTGGCAGGACACAACATGCAACACAAGCAATAATGCTGGGCAGTCCTGCACCAATGGTTCAAAAATCCCAACACCATCATTGGGGAAATGTCCTCTAAAGACCTAAAAGTTCTACCTCTGTAAAAGGGAACCCTCCTTCAATATGCAGATGACATTCTGATCGCCAGGCCTACTAAAGACGCCTCTGAACTACCTAGCCAAGAAAGGATAGAAGGTGTCCAAGAAAAAGGCTCAAATATCCCAGGCTCAGGTGACATGCCTGGGCTTCATTCTCACAGATATTCAGAGAAACGCATCCCAGGATAGGGAAGAAGCCATTTGCAGCCTTACCTCTTCTAAAACTAGAAGACAGCTTAGGGGTTCCTGGGGAGGCCAAGGTTTTCTGCATCTGGATCCCTAACTACAGTCTAATAGCTGGGCCTCTACATGAAACACTGACACGAAAAGATGATGATCCTTTTGTATAGAATCCAGAAGCAGCCTTTCAAGAATGGAAAGAGCAGTCAATTCAGACCCTTGCCCAGGAACTCACTAATTTAACTAAACCCTTTGACCTTTACATACCCGGTCAAAGGTTAATTGCCCTTGGAGACTTAGTGCAAAAACTGGGACCACTTGAAATGGAGCAACACAAGAATGCCCTTCAGGTATGATAAACTATGGTCACCAAGGGCTTTGCCCACCGACTCATCAGGCCAGGATACTGGGGTATCTAAAAAGCTAGAAATCAGCAGCCCACAAGACCAGCCCCCTCCTAAGGGAAAAGGACCCCATGTCGTGATCCTAACCACCCATCATGCCCTGAAGTTGCAGGGGTCGCTCTGTGGACACACTGACCTCGAGTGAGGAGGCCCTCCAACTCCAACCTCCAGAGAGACAAATGGGGACAACGGGCCCCCAAGATGACTCGTGTGACCATCACTTGACCTGGAGTTTCTCTCAGAAAACAACAAGACTGTGCCCCGAAAGAGCAGACTACTGCTTGCAGGACTTACTGCACCCAGAGGGGAGCTAATAAGCTTGGCGGGGGAAAAGTATATCACGCTTTCACCATAGAAAACCCTACAGACACCGCGGTGATGGTGGCCAATATGACCGGCTGGACTGCTGGCTACTTCTAAAGGCCGTTGACTCAGTGGACGTCATGGTCCTGGATCACCACTGACCCTGGACTGTCTGGGAGTTGCGCGGGCACGGTTCTGACACATGGTGCTGTTTGTACATTAATTCAGGGACCTAATTAAAGAAAGCACAGACTACTGGTCAGAGCATCTAGGCTGGCAAAAACCGTCAGCCTAAGGTCACCGAACAAATGTGGGGTGGGGTGAAACCTGCCACCACAGCATCTCTGCACATCTCTCTCCTGGACACTTAAAGGTCATTAGAATCTATAACACTTCCAATGCTGGTGCTCAGGCGTACGAGAAGTGAGGTAGGAGGCCTTGCGACAATCAACCTCACCTGGAGGCTGGTGGGGAGACGTTTTGCCCCTCCCCCGAAGTATCAGGGCTCCCACCACAGCATGAAGCAGTTACAAAAGAGGGGTCTGCACCCTCAACACCCGAAGAATGAGGAACAGAACAAAAATCAGAGGAGGTGTTCGTCTCTGGCAACGTTCATTAAAAATTCCTGGGAGATAAAAAGATATTCTGGGCAATAAAATAAAGTCTAACATGTTTTTCCTTTGTGCTTTGTCTAATTTCACGTGCTCCTAGGGTTCCGCATGCAGAGGTCCCACACCCGGCACTTCAGACCCGATTTCGTAGTGCAGAATGGCTAGGTCCACACCTCAGCTAGCGGGGTCCCATGCAGACTCCACGGAATAGAGCCTGAGCTTCAGCCAACCCGGCCGTCGAGACCTCCATCCCCTCCCTCCCAGTGACGCTCCTGGGATCCCTAAACAGCATCCCAGCCCACAGCCCGTGGGGGAGTGCATGCTCTCACCTCTCCATTCTGTTTTTAAAATAATGTTTCCTTTGCTTCTGAACCAAACTCAGTCTTGATCTGTTGGCTCCAATGACACTGGGCACGGGGACTCCTGTTGTGGTCCACTCTGGAGGATCAGTAACAGAAATTGAGAACATTGTAACTTCAATGAACAGATGTGTGAGCCAAACTGTAGTTAACCTAGAGCAGTGTATAATGCTCGGGTAAAATAAGATGTTTCTAAGACTTACCTTTGATATTTCCATCACTTTACTATAAGCAAGTTCAGTGAAGACGTCTGTCTTATTTGTCAGGTCAACATTAGAGAAATGAAGTGATTTATTTCCATGGATGTACATCGAATACTCATGGCTGAAGCTTCAATCTTGTTTTGAATGCTTTTCCATTGAAAATGATACCTCTCTTTCAGCTCCCCCATTTCTGAGAAGTATAAAATCTTATAATTTATTATTACCAAAGGGGAAAGGTAGGAGAAGGGATAAATTAACAGTGTGGGATTAACACATACACACTGCTATGTATAAAATAGATCATCAACAAGGAACTACTGTATAGCACAGGGAACTACACTGAATATTTTGCAATAACCTATAAGGGGAAATAATCTGAAAAAGAATAGATATTTTTATTGACATCGTCTATCAAAGACAGATAAAATGTAACCTAAGCAAGGCCGATGGTGAACGCTTCTGACCCTGAAGATTTCAATCATCTAAAGTTTGGGCTCTGCCTATTTCCCAAGGCCCTTAATGGACATACGTGTAGCCGTAGCTTAAAAATTCCCCAGTTTGGGGTACGGGGAGGCACTGATTTGGAAAAATCCCTGGTGTTCTCCTTCCATGCACTGGACCCTTCCTACAGCTCAAACATGCCTGTCACACCTAGAGGATGGTACACCATTTGTTCGGAAAGAGTTTGGAAAAGGCACCTCATCTCCTCATTGTCTGGTGCTCGGGTTCACCCCTCCAGCATCTTTCCTAACAATCTCCTCACTTGGGGATATCAGCACCGTCAACATCCTGTTGCACACAGTTTGGAATTTGTCCAGAGGATGAAGCGGAAGGATGAGAAAAATATAGAGACAAGTCTTAGTTGTTCGGACAGGAACATGCCACTCTAATTTCCAATCTGGAAGACAAATTCATCAAAGGCTAGAATTGCCCACGGAAACAGAATAGGGCTAGAGGAAATCCCGCTGTTTTGTGTCCAGTTTCCAAAAACACAAGTTGAAAAATGGAACTCAGGGGCACTAAAATTCATGAATCTGCAGAGTTGAAAATATCTATCGTCGAAAAATGTCTTGAGGTAAGTCACAGAAAAGGAGTTGTAAGCAAGGGAGAGTGGCAGGAAACAGATTTGAAGAGGTAGAAAGGACTCCCCATTAAAACACAAGAAAAGGGGCTGAACATCGCTAATGATGCAGTTGGCCCAAAAGGGCGTATGCAATTTTTTCCGAATATATTCAAGTAAAGGCCATACACACTTTTTATCCAACCAAACAGGTAGGCACTGGAAATCAATACTACAAAATGTATCACTTCACATCAGTCAGAAGGGCCATCCACATAAAGTGTAAACACCAGAAATGCAGGACAGGGCGAGGAGAAAAGGGAGCCCTGTGAGGCTGATAGTGGAATTGTAATTTGCCAACGGCCACTATGGAGAAGTGTATTGTGTTTGCTAAAACATCTAAAAGATGAGCTACAGAGCATAGGGCACTTGCACTCATGGACGTATCTGCACTGTGATGAAAAGGTCATGGAGCATTGTGGTGACAAATTTCACAGAGCATTGTGATGATGAGGGCATTGACCATTGTGATGACACAGGTCATGAAGCCTTGTGATGACGGGACACACGGAGCATTGTGATGACTGGGGTCATGTAGCATTGTGATGACAGGGGCATGGAGCTTTGGTCTGACAAGTTTCATGGATAATTGTGTTGACAGTGGGCATGGCACATTGTGATGACAAGGGCATGGAGCATTGTGATGACAAGGTCATGGAGTATGGTGAAGACAGGTGTCAGGGAGCATTGTAATGGCATATTTCATGTACCATTGTGATGACAATGGCATGGAGCATTGTGATTCCAAGTGTCATGGAGGATTCTGATGACAAAGGTAATGGAGAATTGTGATGACAAAGGCTTGGAGCATTGTGATGACAAAGGCTTGGAGCATTGTGATGACAAGGGTCATGGAGCATTGTGATGACAAGGGCATGGAGCATTGTGATGACAACGGCCATTGAGAATTTTGATGAAAATATCGTGAAGCATTGTGATGACAAAGGCATGCGGCTTGCTATGACAGGGGTCAGGGGGCATTGCGATGACAAGTGCATGGAGAATTGTGATGACAAGAGCATGTAACATTGTGATGAGAACTGTCATGGAGCATTGTGATGACAAGGACGTGGAGAATTGTGATGACCAGGGCATGGAGCATTGTGATGGCAAGACCGTGGAGCACTGTGATGAGAAGACCATGGATAATTCTGGTGACGAGCATCATGGAGCACTGTAATGACAAGGGGCATGGAGCATCGTGATGATACGTCTCATGGAGCATTGTGATGACAGGGGTCATGGATCATTGTGATGACAAGGGTCATGGAGTATTGTGATGACAAGCTTGTTG
This sequence comes from Mesoplodon mirus, assembly GCF_964341445.2. NCBI lineage: Eukaryota > Metazoa > Chordata > Mammalia > Artiodactyla > Ziphiidae > Mesoplodon > Mesoplodon mirus. Next base: position 45,358 of record NW_028294671.1, read on the forward strand.
AGTATTGTGATGACAAAGCATTTAACACTGTGATGGAAAGTGTCATGGAACATAGTGTTGCCAAGAACGTGGAGAATTGTGATGACAGGGAGCGTGGAGCATTGTGACGACCAGGGCATGGAGCATTGTGATGGCATGACCATGGAGCATTGTGTTGAGAAGACCATGGATAATTTTGAGGATGAGCGTCATGGAGCGCTATAATGACAAGGGGTGTGGATAATTGTGATGACAGTGGCCATGGAACATGGTGATGACAAGAGACATGGAGCATTTTGATGACAAGCATGTGGAGCATTGTGATGAGAAGACCACGGATAATTGTGAATGGCGAGCGTCATGGAGCACTGTAATGACACGTGGTATGGAGCATTGTGATGACAGTGCTCATGGAGCATTGTGATGACAAGTGTCATGGAGCATTCAGATGACAAGCTTGTGGAGTATTGTGATGACAATGGCATGGAGCATTGTGATGAAAAGGGCATGGAGCATTGTGATGACAGGCATCATGGAGCGTTGTGATGGCAAGGGTTATGGAACATTGTGATCACATGGGTTTGGAGCATTGTGAACACAGAGGTCATGGATCATTGTGATTTCAAGGAGCATGGAGCAGTGTGATGACAGGGGTCATGGAGCATTGTGATGTCAGGGGACATGGAACATTTTGATGAAAAGGGTCATGGAGCATTTTGGTGACAGGGGTTATGGAACATTGTGATGTCAGGGGTCATCGAACATTGTGATGATAAGTGCATGTAGCATTGTGATGACAAGGTTTATGGAGCATTGTGATGACAAGATTGTGGAGCACTGTGATGACAAGCGCATGGCAAATTGTGATGACATGTGTCAAGGAGCATTGTGCTGTCAAGCGAATGGAGCATTGTAATGACAATGGTCATGGAGCATTGTGCTGAGAAAGGCATAGAGTATTGTGATGACAACGGTCAAAGAGCATTGCGATGAAAAGTTCATGGAGCATTGTCGTTAAAAAGGTCACAGAGACTGTTGATGATGAGGGCATGGACCATTGTGATGACAAAGGTCATGAAGCATTGTGATGACTGGAGTCACGGAACATTGTTTTGACAGGGGTCATGGAGCTTTGTGATATCAAGGGCATGGAGCATTGTGAAGACCAGGTCATACAGTATTGTGAAGACAGGTGTCAGGGAGCATTGTGATGACATATGTAATGGTCCATTGTGATGACAATGGCATGGAGCATTGTGATGCAAGTGTCATGGAGGATTCTGATGACAAAGGTAATGGAACAGTGTGAGGACAATGGCTTGGAGCATTGTGATGACAAGGGTCAGGGAGCATTGTGCTGACAAGTGCATGGAGAATTGTGATGACAAGGGTCATGGAGCATTTTGATGACAAGCTTGTGGAGTATTTTGATGACAATGGCATGGATCATTGTGATGAAAACTGCATGGGGCATTGTGAGGAAAAAGGCATGGAGCCTTTTCGTGACAGGGTTCATGGAGCATTCTGAAGACAAGTGTCAGGGAGCATTGTGATGACAAGTGTATTGAGAATTGTGATGACAAAGGTCATGGAGCATTGTGATGAAAAGGGCATGGAGTATTGTGATGACAGGCATCATGGAGCTTCGTGAAGACAAGTGTTATGGAACTTGGTGATCACAAGTGTTTGGAGCATTGTGATGACACAGGTCATGGATCATGTTGATTTCAAGAAGCATGGAGCATTGTGATGGCAAGGGCAAGAAACAATGTGATACCAAGTTTCATGGAGGATTGTGATGACCATGGTAAAGGAGTATTTTTATGACAAGCTCATAGAACATTGTAATGACAAGTTCATGTAGCATTTTGCTGACAAAGGCATGGAGCATTGTGATGACAGGTGTCATGGAGCACTGTGATGACATGCGTCACAGAGCATTGTGAATACAGGGGTCATGGAGCATTGGGATGAAAAGGGCATGGATCATTGTGATGACAAGTGTCATGGAAGATTGGGCTGAAAATGTTTATGGAGTATTGTGATGACAGGGGTCATGGAGCATTGTGATGACAAGAGTCCCGGCTCACTGTGTTGTCAGGGGTAATGGAGTGTTGTGATGACAGTGGTCATGGAGCATTGTGATGATATTGGTCATGGAGCATTGTGATGAGAGTGTCATGGAGAATTGGGCTGAAAATGTTCATGGAGTACTCTGATGACAGGGGTCATGGAACATTGTGATGACAAGCAAATGGAGCATGGTGATGACAAGGTCCTGGAGCATTGTGATGAGAAGACCATGGAGACATGTGATGAAAACTCTCATGGAGTATTCTGATGAAAAGGGGCATGGAGCATTGTGATTACAGTGGTCTTGGAGCATTGTTATGACAAGGGCATGGAGCATTGTGAAGAGAAGGACATGGAGCATTCTGATGAATGCGTCATGGAGCACTGTGATGACAAGTGCATGGAACATTGTGATTACAGGTGTCTTGGAGCACTGTGATGAAATGGGCATGGATCATTGTGATGAAGAAGGCATGGAGCCTTGTCATGACAGTGTTCAAGGAGCATACTGACGACAAGTGTCAGGGAGCATTGTGATGACCAGTGTACTGAGCATTGTGATGACAATGGTTATGGAGCATAGTGATGAGAAGACCATGGATAACTGTGATTATGAGCATCATGGGGTGTTGTGATGATAAGTGTTATGGAATATTGTGATCACAACGGTTTGGAGCATTGTGATGACAGAGGTCATGGAGCATTTTGATTTCACTGTGATGACAATAGCCTGAAGCATTATGATGATGGGCATGGTGCATTGTGATGATAGGATTCATGGAGCTTTGAGATGAAAAGGGGCATCGAGCATTTTGATAACAAGGGTCTTGGAGCATTGTGATGACAAGGGCATGGAGCATTGTGATGAGAAGTCCATGGAACATTCTGATGACATGCATCATGGGGCTTTCTGATGACAAGGGCATGGAGCATTGTGATTACAGGGTTCTTGGAACATTGTGATGACAAGTGTCATGGAGCCTTGTGAATGACAAGGCCGTGGAACATTGTGATGGCAGGGGTCATGAAACATTGTTATGACAGGTGTAATGGAGCATTGTGATGAGAAGGGCAGGAAGCATTGTTGTGAAATATTTCATGGATTATTGTGATGAGAGTGCGCATGGAGCATTGTGATGACAAGAGCACGGAACGCTGTGATACATTGGTCATGGAGGATTGTAATGACAAGGGCATGGAGCATTGTGATGAGAAGGGCATCGAGCACAGTGATGACAAGTGTCATGGAGCTTTGTGATGACAAGGGCATGGAGCAATGTGATGAGAGTGTTCATGGAGCATTGTGATGACAATGACATGGACCATTGTGATGTCAAGGGTCATGGAGCTTTGTGATGACAAATGTCATGAAGCATTTTGATGACAAGGGTGTGGTGCATTGTGATGAGAAGGGCAGGGAGCAGTTTGAGGACAGGGTTATTCAGCAATTTGATGAAAATTGTAATGGAACAATTTGATGACATGGGTTATAGAACATTGTGATGTTAGGGGTCATGGAGCTTTGGGATGAAAAGGGTCATGGAGCATTTTGATGACAGGGGTTGTGGAACATTGTGATGCCAGGGGTCATGGAACATTGTGATGATAAGGGGAGGTAGCTTTGTGATGACAGGGGTCATGGAACATTGTGATTACAGGGGTGAGGGAGTAATGTGATGACTAGTGATGGAACTTTATGATATCTCATGTGAGAGAGCATTTTGATGAGAAGTGCATGGATCATTGGGATTATAAGGTTTATGGAGCATATCGATGACAAGGTTGTGGACCGTTGTGATGAAAAGCACGTGGCACATTGTGATGACAAGGGTCATAGAGCATTGTTCTGACAAAGGCATGGAGCACTGTGATGAAAATTTCATGGAACATTTTGGTAAAAAATATCAGAGAGACTTTTGATGACTCGGTAATGGACCATTTTGATGACAAAGGTCATGCAGCATTGTGATGAATGGAGTCACGGAGCATTGTGATGACGGGTCATGGGGCAGTGTGATGACAAGGGCATGGAGCATTGTGATGAGAAGACCATGGAGCCTTGTGATGACAAGTCTCATGGAGCATACTGATGAAAAAGGGCATGAAGCATTGTGATTACAGGGGTCTTAGAGCATTGTGAAGAAGTGTGCATTTAGCATTGTGATGAGAAAGACATGGAATATTCTGATGACATACGACATGGAGCTTTGTGATGACAAGGGCATGGAGAATTGTGATTACAGGGGTCTAGAAGCATTGTGATGACAAGGGTCATGGAGCCTTGTGATGACAAGGCCGTGGAAAATTGTGATGGCAGGCGTCATGGAGCATTGTTATGACAGAGGTAATGGAGCATTGTGATGAGAAGAGCACTGAATATTGGTCTGAAATATTTCATGGATTATTGTGATGAGAGTGGGCATGAAGCATTGTCATGACATGGCCACGGAACACTGTTACATGGGTCATGGAGGAATGTAAAAGCAACGGCATGGATCATTGTGATGAGAAGGGCATCGAGCATTGTGATGACAAGTGTCATGGAGCTTTCTGATGACAAGGGCATTGAGCAATGTGATGAGAGGGTTCATGGAGCATTGTGATGACAATGACATGGAGCATAGTGATGTCAAGGATCATGGAGCTTTGTGAAGACAAAGGTCATGGAGCCTTTTGATGACAAGGGCGTGGTGCATTGTGATGAGAAAGGCAGGGAGCATTTTGATGACAGTGTCATGCAGCAATTTGAGGAATAGTGTAATGGAATATTTTGATGAGAGGGGTTATAGAATATTGTGATGTCATTGGTCATGGAGCTTTGGGTTGAAAAGGGTCATGGAGCATTTTGATGACAGGGGTGGTGGAACATTGTGATGTCAGGTGTCATGGAACATTGTGATGATAAGTGGATGTAGCATTGAGATGACAGGGGTCATGGAACATTGTGATTACAGGGATGAGGGACTATGGTGATGACTAGGGATGGAACATTGTGATATCTCTGGTGAGAGAGCATTTTGTTGAGAAGTGCATGGATCACTGTGATTACAAGGTTTATGGAGCATAGCAATGACAAGTTTGTGAACCTTTGTAAAGAAAAGTGTGTAGCACAATGTGATGACAAGGGTCATGGAGCATTGTTCGGACAAAGGCAAGGAACATTGTGATGATAAGTGTCATGGAGCATTGTGATGAAAATTTCATGGAGCATTGTGGTTACAATGTTCACAGAGCCTTGTGATGACTGGGGCATGGAGCATTGTGATGACAAACGTTATGAAGCATTGTGATGACTGGAGTCACGGAACATTGTGATGACAGGGGTCATGGAGCATTGTGATGACAAGGACATTGAGCATTGTGATGACAGGTGCATGGAGCATTGGACTGAAAAGTTTCATAGATTATTGTGATGACAGTGGGCATGGTGCATTGTGATGACAAGGGCATGCAGCATTGTGATGTGAAGGTCATGGATTATTGTGAAGACAGGTGTCAAGGAGCATTGTGATGACCTATGTCTTGGTCGACTGCGATGACAAGGACATGCAGCATTGTGATGAGAATGTCATGGAGTATTGTGTAGACAGGTGTCAGCGAGCATTGGGATGATATATGTCATGGTCCATTGCGATGACAATGGCATGGAGCATTTTGATGCCAAATGTAATGGAGGATTGTGATGACAAATATAAAGGAGCATTGTGATGGCTAGGGCTTGGAGCATTATGATGACAAGGGCCATTGAGCATTTTCATGACAAGGTCGTGAAGCATTGTGATGACAATGTCCTGGAGCATTGTGATGAGAAAACCATGGAGCCTTGTGATGACAAGTCTCATGGAGCATACTGATGAAAAGGGGCATGGAGCATTGTGAATACAGGGGTCTTGGAACTTTGTGATGACAAGGGCATGGAGCATTTTGAGGAGAAGGACAAGGAGCATGCTGATGACATGCGTCATTGAGCTTTGTGATGACAAGGGCATGGAGCATTTTGATTAGAGGGGTCTTGGAGCACTGTGAAGAAAAGGGCATGGATCATTGTGATGAAAGAGGCATGGAGCCTCGTCATGACAGGGTTCAAGGAGCATACAGACAACAAGTGTCAGGGAGCATTTTGATGACAATGTTGTTGTGCATTGTGATTAGAAGGGCAAGGAGCATTGTGATCACAGTGTCATGGAGCAATTTGATGAAAAGTGTCATGGAACATTTTGATGACAGTGTTTATGGAACATTGTGATGTCAGGGGTCATGGAGCATTTTGATGAAAAGGGTCATGGAGCATTTTGATGACAGGGGTTATGTAACATTGTGATGTCAGGGGTCATCGAACATTGTGATGATTAGTGCATGTAGCACTGTGATGACAGGAGTCATGGAACATTGTGATGACAGGGGTGATGGAGTATTGTGACGAATAGTGATGTATCATTGTGATATCAGTGGTGAGAGAGCATATTGATGAGAAGTGCATGGAGCATTGTGATGACAATGTTTATGGAGCATTGTGATGACAAGATTGTGGAGCACTGTGATGACAAGTGCATGGAGCATTATGATGACAAGGGTCATGGAGCATTGTGGTGAGAAAGGCATAGAGCATTGTGATGACAAGGGTCAAAGAGCATTGTGATGAAAAGTTCATGGAGCATTGTGGTTAAAAAGGTCACAGAGACTGTTGATGACGAGAGCATGGACCATTGTGATGACAAAGGTCATGAAGCATTGTGATGACTGGAGTCACGGAGCATTGTGATGACAGGGGTCATGGAGCATTGTGCTGACAAGTGCATGGAGCATTGTGATGACAAGCGTCATGGAGCATTCTGATGACAAGCTTGTGGAGTATTTTGATGACAATGGCATGGAACATTGTGATGAAAACGGCATGGGGCATTGTGATGAAAAAGGCATGGAGCCTTTTCGTGACAGGCTTCAAGGAGCATTCTGGCGACAAGTGTCAGGGAGCATTGTGATGACAAGTGTATTGAGAATTGTGATGACAAAGGTCATGGAGCATTGTGATGAAAAAGGCATGGAGTATTGTGATGATAGGCATCATGGAGCGTTGTGTTGACAAGTGTTATGGAACATTGTGATCAAAATGGTTTGGAGCATTGTGATGACAGAGGTCATGGATCATTTTGATTTCAAGGAGCATGGAGCATTGTGATGACAAGGACATGAAGCAATGTGATCCCAAAGTTCATGGAGGATTGTGATGACAATTGTAATGGAGAATTGTGATGACAAGCGCATAGAGCATGGTAATGACAAGGTCATGTAGCATTTTGCTGACATAGGCATGGAGGATTGTGATGACAGGTGTCATGGGGCACTGTGATGTCAGGCGTCACGGAGCATTGTGAATACAGGGGTCATGGAGCATTGGGATGACAAGGGCATGGATCATTGTGATGACAAGGGTCATGGAGCATTGGGCTGAAAATGTTCATGGAGTATTGTGATGACGGGCATGGAGCATTGTGATTACAGGGGTCTTGGAGCATTGTGATGACAAGTGTCATGGAGCATTGTGATGACAAGGCCGTGGAACATTGTGATTGCAGGGGTCATGGAGCACTGTTATGACAGGGGTAATGGAGCATTGTGATGAGAAGGGCATGGAGCATTGTGATTACAAGGTTTATGGAGCATTGCCATGACAAATTTGTGGACCGTTGTGATGAAAAGCACGTGGTACATTGTGATGACAAGCGTCATGGAAAATTTTTCTGACAAAGGCATGGAGCATTGTGATGACAAGGGTCACGGAGCATTGTGATGAAAAGTTCATGGAGCATTGTGGTTACAAAGGTCACAGAGTCTTGTGATGACGCGAGCATGGACCATTGTGATGACAAATGTTATGAAGCATTGTGATTACTGGAGTCAAGGAGCATTGTGATGACAGGGTTCATGGAGCGTTGTGATGACAAGGGCATGGTGCATTTTGATGACAGGGGTCATGGAGCATTGTGATTACATGGGTCTTGGAGCATTGTGATGACAAGAGTCCCGGATCATTGTGTTGTCAGGTGTCATGGAGTGCTGTGATGACAGCGGTCATTCAGCATTGTGATGATATTGGTCATGGAGCATTGTGATGAGAAGGTCATGGACAATTGGGCTGAAAATATTCATTGATTATTGTGATGACAGGGGTCATGGAGCATTGTGATGACAAGGGAATGGAGCATGGTGACGAAAAAGTCCTGGAGCTTTTTGATTAGAGGACCATGTAAACTTGTGATGACAATTCTTATGGTGCATTCTGATGAAAAGGGGCATGGAGCATTGTGATTACAGTGGTCTTGGAGCATTGTAATGACAAGGGCATGGAGCATTGTGAGGAGAATACCATGGAACATTCTAATGACATGCGTCATGGAGCTTTGTGATGACAAGGGAATTGAGCATTGTGATTACAGGGGTCTTGGAGCATTGTGATGACAAGGGTCATGGAGCCTTGTGATGACAAGGCCGTGGAACATTGTGATGGCAGGGGACATTGAGCATTGTTATGACAGAGGTTATGGAACTTTGTGATGAGAAGGGGATTGAGCATTGGTCTGAAATGTTTCATGGATTATTGTGATGAGTGTGGGCAAGGAGCATTGTGATGATAAGGGCACGGTACACTGTGATACATGAGTCATGGAGGATTGTAATGACAAGTGCATGGGCAATGTGATGAGAGGGTTCATGGAGCATTGTGATGACAATGACATGGAGCAATGTGATGCCAAGGGTCATGGAGATTTGTGATGACAATGACATGGATCAATGTGATGCCAAGGGTCATGGAGCTTTGTGATGACAATGACATGGAGCATTGTGATGCCAAGGGTCATGGATCTTTGTGATGACAAAGGCCATGGAGCATTTTGATGACAAGGGTGTGGTGCATTGTGATGAGAAGGGCAGGGAGCATTTTGATGACAGGGTCATGCAGCAATTTGATGAAAAGTGTAATGGAACACTTAGATGACAGGTTTTATAGAACATTGTGATGCCAGGGGTCATGGAGCTTTGGGATGAAAAGGGTCATGGAGCACTTTGATGACAGGGGTTATGGAACATTGTGATGTCAGGGGTCATGGAATATTGTGCTGATAAGCGGATGTAGCATTGTGATGACAGGGGTCATGGAACATTGTGATAACAGGGGTGAGAGAGGATTGTGATGACTAGTGTTGGAACATTGTGATATCTCTGGTGAGAGAGCAGTTTGATGAGAAGTGCATGGAGCATTGTGATTACAAGGTTTATGGAGCATAGCGATGACAAGGTTGTGGATCATTGTGATGAAAAGCACATGGCACATTGTGATGACAAGGGTCATGGAGCATTGTTCTGACAAAGGCATGGAGCATTGTGATGACAAGGGTCACGGAGCATTGTGATGAAAAGTTCATGGAGCATTGTGGTTACAAAGGTCACAGAGCCTTGTGATGACACGGGCATGGACCGTTGTGATGACAAACATTATGAAGCATTGTGATGACTGGAGTCATGGAGAATTGTGATGACAGGGGTCATGGAGCATTGTGATGACAAGAGCATGGAGCATTGTGATGACAGGGGCATGGAGAATTGGTCTGAAATGTTTCATAGATTATTGTGCTGACAGTGGGCATGGTGCATTGTGATGACAGGGGCATGGAGCATAGTGATGACCAGGTCATGCACTATTGTGAAGACAGGTTTCAGGGAGCACTGTGATGATATATGTAATGGCCCATTGTGATTACAATGGAATGGAACATTGTGATGTCAAGTGTCATGGAGGATTCTGATGACAAATTTAATGGAGCCTTGTGATGACAAGGGCTTGGAGCATTGTGAATACAGGGGTCATGGAGCATTGTGATGACTAGGGAATGGAGCATTGTGACGACAAGAGTCCTGGATCATTGTGTTGTCAGGTGTCATGGAGTGCTGTGATGACAGTGGTCATGGAGCATTGTGATGATATTGGCCATGGAGCATTGTGATGAGTAGTTCGTGGAGCATTGGGCTAAAAATGTTCATGGATTATTGTGATGACTGGTGTCATGGAGCATTGTGATGACAAGGGAATGCAGCATGGTGATGACAAAGAAATGGAACATTGTGATGACAAGGGTCACGGAGCATTGTGATGAAAAGTTCATGGAGGATTGTGGTTACAAATGTCACAGAGCCTTGTGATGACGTGGGCATGGACCGTTGTAATGACAAACGTTATGAAGCATTATGATGACTGGAGTCACGGACCACTGTGATTACAGGGATAATGGAGCATTGTGATGACTAGGGCATGGAGCATTGTGATGACAGGGGCATGGAGCATTGGTCTGATATGTTTCATAGATTATTGTGATGACAGTGGACATGGTGCATTGTGATGACAAGGGCATGGGGCATTGTGATGAGAAGGTCATGGAGTATTGTGAAGAAAGGTGTCAGGGAACATTGTGATGACATATGTCATGGTCCACTGCGATGACAATGGCATGGAGCATTGTGATGCCAAATGTAATGGAGGATTGTGATGACAAATATAATGGAGCATTGTGATGAATAGGGCTTGGAGCATTATGATGACAAGGGCCATTGAGAATTTTCATGACAATGTCGTGAAGCATTGTGATGACAAGGTCCTGGAGCATTGTGATGAGAAAACCATGGAGCCTTGTGAGTACAAGTCTCATGGAGCATACTGATGAAAAGGGGCATGGAACATTCTTATTACAGGGATTTTGAAACACTGTGATAACAATTGCATGGAGCATTGTGATGACAAGGGCATGGAGCTTTGGTCTAATACGTTTCATGGTTTAATGTGATGACAGTTGGAATGGCGCATTTTAATGACAAGGGCATGGAGCATTGTGATGACCATGTCATGCAGTATTGTGAAGAGAGGTATTAGGGAGCATTGTGATGACATATGAAATGTCCCATTGTGATGACAACTGCATGGAGCATTGTGATGGCAAGTGCCATGGAGGATTCTGATGACAAAAGTAATGGAGCATTGTGATGATATTGGTCATGGAGCATTGTGATGAGAATGTCATGGAGCATTGGGCTGAAAATAATCATGGAGTATTGTGATAACAGGGGTCATGGAGCATTGTGATGACAAGGGAATGGAGCATGGTGATGACATGTTCCTGGAGCACTGTGATGAGATGACAATGGAGACTTGTGATGACAAGACTCATGGAGCATTCTGATGAAAAGGGGCATGGAGCATTGTGATTATAGGGGTCTTGGAGCATTGTGATGACAAGGGCATGTAGCATTGTGAGGAGAAGGCCATGGAACATTCTGAATACATGCGTCATGGAGCTTTGTGATTACAAGGGCATGGAGCTCTGTGATTACATGGGTCTGGGAGCATTGTGATGACAAGGGTCATGGAACCTTGTGATGAGAAGGCCGTGGAACATTGTGATGGCAGGGGTCATGGAGCATTGTTATGACAGAGGTAATGGAGCATTGTGATGAGAAGGGCATTGAGCATTGGTCTGAAATATTTCATGGATTATTGCTCTGAGAGTGGGCATGGAGCATTGTGATGACAAGGGCACGGTACACTGTGATACATGAGTCATGGAGGATTTTAATGACAAGGGCATGGAGCATTGTGATGACACGGGCATCAAGCATTGTGGTGACAAGTGGCATGGAGCTTTGTGATGACAAGAGCATGGAGCAATATGATGAGAGGGTTTATGGAGCATTGTGATGACAATGACATGGAGTATTGTGATGCCAAGGGTCATGGAGCTTTGTGATGACCAAAGTCATGGAGCATTTTGATGACAAGGGTGAAGTGCATTGTGATGAGAAGGGCAGGGAGCATTTTGATGACCAGGTTATGCAGCAATTTGATGAAATTTGTAATGGAACATTTTGATGACTGGGTTTATAGAACACTGTGATGCCAGGCGTCATGGAGCTTTGAGGTGAAAATGGTCATGGAGCATTTTGATGACAGGGTTTATGGAACATTGTGATGTCAGGGGTCATGGAACATTGTTCTGAGAAGCGAATGTAGCATTGTGATGACAGGGGTCATGGAACATTGTGATAACAGGGGTGAGGGAGGATTGTGATGACTAGTGACGGAACATTGTGATATCTCATGTGAGAGAGCATTTGGATGAGAAGTGCATGGAGCGTTGTGATTACAATGTTTATGGAGCATAGCGATGACAAGGTTGTGGATCATTGTGATGAAAAGCGCATGGTGCATTGTGATGACAAGGGTCATGGAGCATTGTTCTGACAAAGGCATGGAGCATTGTGATGACAAGTGTCCGGAGCATTGTGATGAAAAGTTCATGGAGCATTGTGGTTACAAAGGTCACAGAGCCTTGTGATGACGCGGGAATGGAACATTGTGATGACACACCTTATGAAGCATTGTGATGACTGGAGTCACGGAGCATTGTGATGACAGAGGTCATGGAGCATTGAGATGACAAGGGCATGGAGCATTGTGATGAGAAAACCATGGAGCCTTGTGATGACAAGTCTCATGGAGCATACTGATGAAAATGGGCATGGAGCATTCTGATTACATGGGTCTTGGAACATTGTGATAACAAGAGCATGGAGCATTGTGATGACAAGGGCATGGAGCATTGGTCTAATAAGTTTCATGGATTATTGTGATGGCAGTTGGAATGGCGCATTGTGATGACAAGGGCATGGAGCTTTGTGATGACCAGGTCAGGCAGTATTGTGAAGAGAGGTGTCAGGGAGCATTGTGATGACATATGTAATGTCCCATTGTGATGACAATGGCATGGAGCATTGTGATGCCAAGTGTGATGGAGGATTCTGATGACAAAGGTAATGGAGCATTGTGATGACAATGGCTTGCAGCATTGTGATGACAAGGGTCAGGGAGCATTGTGCTGACAAGTGCATGGAGAATTGTGATGACAAGGGTCATGGAGCATTCTTATGACAAGCATGTGGAGTATTTTGATGACAATGGCATTGAGCATTGTGATGAAAATGGCAAGGGACTTTGTGATGAAACATGCATGGAGCCTTTTCGTGACAGGGTTCAAGCAGCATTCTGATGACAAGTGTCAGGGAGAATTGTGATGACATGTATATTGAGAATTGTGATGACAAATATCATGGAGCATTGTGATGAAAAGGGCATGGAGTATTGTGATGACAGGCATCATGGATCATTTTGATGACAAGTGTTATGGAACACTGTGATCACAACTGTTTGGAGTATTGTGATAACAGAGGTCATGGATCATTTTGACTTCAAGGAGCATGGAGCATTGTGATGAAAAGGGCATGAAGCAATGTGATTCCAAGTTTCATGGAGGATTGTGATGACAATGGTAATGGAGTATTGTGATGACAAGCACATAGAGCTTTGTAATGACAAGGTCATGTAGCATTTTGCTGACAAAGGCATGGAGCATTGTGATGACAGGTGTCATGGAGCACTGTGATGAAAAGCGTCACGGAGCATTGTGAATACAGGGGTCATGGAGCATTGGGATGACAAGGTCATGGATCATTGTGATGACAAGGGTCATGGAGCATTGGGCTGAAAATGTTCATGGATTATTGTGATGACAGGGGTCATGGATCACTCTGATTACAGGGGACTTGGAGCATTGGTATGAGAAGAGTCCCGGATCACTGTGTTGTCAGCTGTCATGGAGTGTTGTGATGACAGTGGCCATGGAGCATTGTGATGATATTGGTCATGGAGCATTGTGATGAGAAGGTCATGGATCATTTGGCTGAAAATATTCATAGAGTATTGTGATGACAGGGGTCATGGAGCATTGTGATGACAAGGGAATGGAGCATGGTGATAACAAGGTCCTGGAGCATTGTGTTGAGAAGACCATGGAGACATGTGATGACAAGTCTCATGGAGCATTCTGATGAAAAGGGGGAGGGAGCATTGAGATTACAGGGGTCTTGGAGCATTGTGATGACAAGTGCATGGAGCATGGTGATGACAATGTCCTGGAGCATTGTGATGAGATGACCATGGAGACTTGTGATGACAAGTCTCATGGAGCATTCTGATGAAAAGGTGCATGGATCACTGTGACTGCAGGGGTCTTGGAGCATTGTGATGACAAGGGCATGGAGCATTGTGACGAGAAGGCCATGGAACATTCTGATGACATGTGTCATGGAGCTTTGTGATGACAAGGGCATGGAGCTTTGTGATTACAGGGGTCTTGGGGCATTGTGATGACAAGGGTCATTGAGCCTTGTGAAGGCAAGGCCATGGAACATTGTGATGGCAGGGGTCATGGAGCATTGTTATGACAGAGGTAATGGAGCATTGTTATGAGAAGGGCATTGAGCATTGGTCTGAAATGTTTCATGGATTATTGTGATGAGATTGGATATGGAGCATTGTGATGAGAAGGGAATGGAACACTGTGATACTTGGGGCATGGACGATTGTAATGTCAAGGGCATGGAGCATTGTGATGAGAAGGGCATCGAGCATTGTGATGACAAGTGTCATAGAGCTTTGTGATGACAAGGGCATGGAGCAATGTGATGAGAGGGTTCACGGAGCATCGTGATGACAATGACATGGAGCATTGTGATGCCAACGGTCATGGAGTTTGTGATGACATAGGTCATGGAGCATTTTGATGACAAGTGTGTGGTGCATTGTGATGAGAATTGCAGGGAGCATTTTGATGACAGGGTCATGCAGCAATTTGATGAAAAGTGTAATGGAATATTTTGATGACAGGGGTTATAGAACATTGTGATGCCAGGCTTCATGGAGCTTTGGGATGAAAAGGGTCATGGAGCACTTTGATGACAGGGGTTATGGAACATTGTGATGTCAGGGGTCATGGAACATTGTGCTGTTAAGGGGATATAGCATTGTGATGATAGGGGTCATGGAACATTGTGATAACAGGGGTGAGGGAGGATTGTGATGACTAGTCATGGAACATTGAGATATCTCATGAGAGAGAGCATATGGATGAGAAGTGCATGGAGCATTGTGATTACAAGGTTTATGGAGCATAGCGATGACAAGGTTGTGGATCATTGTGATGAAAATTGCATGGCACATTGTGATGAAAAGGGTCATGGAGCATTGTTCTGAAAAACGCATGGAGCATTGTGATGACAATGGTCACGGAGAATTGTGATGAAATGTTCATGGAGCATTGTGGTTTTAAAGGTCACAGAGCCTTGTGATGATTCGGGCATGGACCG
The DNA here is from genome assembly GCF_964341445.2 of Mesoplodon mirus. NCBI lineage: Eukaryota > Metazoa > Chordata > Mammalia > Artiodactyla > Ziphiidae > Mesoplodon > Mesoplodon mirus. Next base: position 60,658 of record NW_028294671.1, read on the forward strand.
TTGTGTAGACAAACCTTATGAAGCATTGTGATGACTGGAGTCACGGAGCATTGTAAATACAGGTGTCATGGAGCACTGGGATGACAATGGCATGGTTCAATGTGATGAGAAGGGTCATGGAGCATTGGGCTGAAAATGTTCATGGAGTATTGTGATGACATGGGACATGGAGCATTGTGATGACTAGGGAATGGAGCATTGTGATGACAAGTGTCCCGGATCATTGGGTTGTCAGGAGTCATGGAGTGTTTTGATGACAGTGGTCATGGAGCTTTGTGATATTGGCCATGGAGCATTGTGATGAGTAGGTCGTGAAGCATTGGGCTGAAAATGTTCATGGATTATTGTGATGACAGGGGTCATGGAACATTGTGATGACAAGGGAATGGAGCATGGTTATGACAAGGTCCTGGAGCATTGTGATGAGAAGACCATGGAGACTTGTGATGACAAGTATCATGGAGCATTCTGATGAAAAGGGGCATGGAACATTGTGAATACAGCGGTCTTGGAGCATTGTGATGACTAGGGCATGGAGCATTGTGATGAGAAGGCCATGGAGCATTCTGATGACATGCGTCATGGAGTTTTCTGATGACAAGGGCATGGAGCATTGTGATTACAGGGGTCTTGGAACATTGTGGTGACAAGGGCATGGAGCATTGAGATTATATGTTTCTTGGAGCATTGTGATGAAAAGGCCATGGATTATTGTGATGAAAAAGGCATGGAGCCTTGTCATGACAGGATTCAAGGAGCATACAGACAACAAGTGTCAGGGAGCATTTTGATGACAAGTGTATTGAGCATTGTGAGGACAAAGATCTTGGAGCATTGTGATGAGAAGACCATTGATAATTGTGATGACGAGCGTCATGGGGCATTGTGATGACAAGTGTTATGGAATATTGTGATCACAAGGGTTTGGAGCATTGTTATGACAGAGGTCATGGAGCATTTTGATTTCATTATGATGACAATAGCATGAAGCATTATGATGATGGGCATGGTGCATTGTGATGACAGGGTTCATGGATCATTGAGATGAAAAGGGGCATAGAGCATTGTGATTACAGGGGTCTTGGAGCATTGTTATGAGAAGTGTCATGGAGGTTTGTGATGACAAAGCCATGGAACATCGTGATGGCAGTGGTCATGGAGAATTGTTATGTCAGGTGTAATGGAGCATTCTGATGGCAAGGGCGTGGAGCATTGTCATGAGAAGGCCATGGAGCATTCTGATGACATGTGTCATGGAGCTTTGTGAAGACAAGGGCATGGAGCAATGTGATGAGAGCGTTCATGGAGCATTGTGATGACAATGACATGGAGCATTGTGATGCCAAAGGTCATGGATCTTTGTGATGAAAGAAGTCAAGAAGCATTTTGATAGCAAGGGCGTTGTGCATTGTGATGAGAAGGGCAGGGAGCATTGTGATGACAGGGTCATGGAGCAATTTGATGAAGTGTCATGGAACATTTTGATGACAGGTGTTATGAAACACTGTGATGTCAGGGATCATCGAACATTGTGATGATAAGAGCATGTAGCATTGTGATGACAGGAGTCATGGAATATTGTGATGAGAGGGGTGAGGGAGTATTGTAATGACAAGTGATGGAACATTGTGATATCAGTGGTGAGAGAGCATTTTGATGAGAAGTGCATGGAGCATTGTGATGACAAATTTAAAGGAGCATTGTGATGACAAGATTGTGGAGCACTGTAATGACAAGCGTATGGTGCATTGTGATGACAGGTGTCATGGAGCATTGTGCTGACAAGCACATGGAGCATTGTGATGACAAGGGTCAAAGAGCATTGTGAAGAAAAGTTCATGGACCATTGTGGTTAAAAAGGTCACAGAGACTGTTGATAACGAGGGTATGGACCATTGTGATGACAAAGGTCATGAAGCATTGTGATGACTGGAGTCACGGAGCATTGTGATGACAGGGGTCATGGAGCATTGTGATAACAAGGGCATGGAGCATTGTGATGACAAGGGCATGGAACATTGGTCTAATAAGTTGCATGGATTATTGCGATGACAGTTGGAATGGCACATTGTGAGGACAAGGGCATGGAGCATTGTGATGACCATGTCATACAGTACTGTGAAGACAGGTGTCAGGGAGCATTGTGATGACATATGTAATGGCCCTTTGTGATGACAATGGCATGGAGCATTGTGATGCCAAGTGTTATGGAGGATTCTGATGACAAAGGTAATGGAGCATTGTGATGACAATGGCTTGGAGCATTGTGAGGACAAGGGTCAGGGAGCATTGTGCTGACAAGTGCATGGAGAATTGTGATGACAAGCGTCATGGAGCATTCTGAAGAAAAGCTTGTGGAGTATTTTGATGACAATGACATGGAGCATTGTGATGAAAACGGCATGGGGCCTTGTGATGAAAAAGGCATGGAGCCTTGTCATGACAGGGTTCAAGGAGCATTCTGATGACCAGTGTCAGGGTGCATTGTGATGACAAGTGTATTGAGCATTGTGATGAAAAAGGTCATGGAGCATTGTGATGAAAAGAGCATGGAGTATTGTGATGACAGGCATCATGGAGCGTTGTGAAGACAAGTGTTATGGAACATTGTGATCACAAGGGTTTGGAGCATTGTGATGAGAGAGGTAATGGATCATTTTGATTTCAAGGAGCATGGAGCATTGTGATGAAAAGTGCATGAAGCAATCTGATCCCAAGGTTCATGGAGGTTTGTGATGACAATGGTAATGGAGTATAGAGATGACAAGCGCATAGAGCATTATAATGACAAGGTCATGTAGCATTTTGCTGACAAAGGCATGGAGCATTGTGATGACAGGTGTCATGGAGCACTGTGATGACAACCGTCACGGAACATTGTGAATACAGGTGTCATGGAGCATTGGGATGACAAGGGCATGGATCACTGTGATGACAAGGGTCATGGATCATTGGGATGACAAGTGTCATGGAGCACTTGGCTGAAAATATTCATGGAGTATTGTGATGACACGGGTCATGGAGCATTGTGATGACTAGGGAATGGAGTATTGTGATGACAAGAGTCCCGGATCATTGTGTTGTCAAGTGTCATGGAGTGTTGTGATGACAGTGGTCATGGAGCATTTTGAAGACCACGGAATGGAGCATGGGAATTACAAGTTCCTGGAGCATTGTGATGAGAAGGCCATGAAGACTTGTGATGACAAGTCTCATGGAACATTCTGATGAAAAGGGGCATGGAGCATTGTGATTACAGGGGTCTTGGAGCATTGTGATGACTAGGGCATGGATCATTGTGATGAGAAGGCCATGGAGCATTCTGATGACATGCGTCATTGAGCTTTGTGATGACAATGGAATGGAGCATTGAGATTACATTGGTCTTGGAGCATTGTGATGAAAAGGACATGGAGCATTGTGATGAGTAGATCGTGGAGCACTGGGCTGAAAATGTTCATGGATTATTGTGATGACAGTGGTCATTGAGCATTGTGAAAACAAGGGAATGGAGCATGGTAATGAGAAGTTCCTGGAGCATTGTGATAAGAAGACCATGGAGACTTGTGATGACAAGTCTCATTGAGATTTCTGATGAAAATGGAGATGGAACATTGTGATTACTGGGGTCTTGGAGCATTGTGATGACTAGGGCATGGAGCATTGTGATGAGAAGGCCATGGAGCATTCTGATGACATACGTCATGGAGTTTTTTGATGACAAGGGCAAGGAGCATTGTGATTACAGGGGTCTTGTAACATTGTGATGACAAGGGCTTGGAGCATTGAGATTGCATGTGTCTGGGAGCATTGTGATGAAAAGGACATGGATCATTGTGATGAAAAAGGCATGGAGCCTTGTTATGACAGGATTCAAGGAGCATACAGACAACAAGTGTCAGGGAGAATTTTGATGACAAGTGTATTGAGCATTGTGATGGCAAAAGTCATGGAGCATTGTGATGAGAAGACCATTGATAATTGTGATGACGAGCGTCATGGGGCATTGTGATGACAAGTGTTATGGAATATTGTGATCACAAGGGTTTGGAGCATTGTTATGACAGAGGTCATGGAGCATTTTGATTTCATTGTGATGACAATAGCATGAAGCATTATGATGATGGGCATGGTGCATTGTGATGACAGGGTTCATGGATCATTGAGATGAAAAAGGGCATAGAGCATTGTGATTAAATGGTTCTAGGAGCATTGTGATGAGAAGGGTCATGGAACTTTGTGATGACAAGGCCATGGAACATTGTGATGGCAGGGGTCATGGAGCATTGTTATGTCTGTGGTAAAGGAGCATTGTGATGGCAAGGGCATGGAGCATTGTGATGAGAACGCCATGGAGCATTCTGATGACATGTGTCATAGAGCTTTGTGAAGACAAGGGCATGGAGCAATGTGATGAGAGCGTTCATGGAGCATTGTGATGACAATGACATGGAGCATTGTGATTACAAGGGCATGGAGCATTGTGATGACAAGTGCATGGAACATTGGTCTAATCAGTTGCATGGATTATTGCAATGACAGTTGGAATTGCGCATCGTGATGACAAGGGCATGGAGCATTGTGATGTCGAGGTCATGCAGTATTGTGAACAGAGGTGTCAGGGAGCATTGTGATGACATATGTAATGGCCCATTGTGATGACAATGGCATGGAGCACTGTGATACCAAGTGTCATGGAGGATTCTGATGACAAAAGTAATGGAGCATTGTGAAGACAATGGCTTGGAGCACTGTGATGACAAGTGTCAGGGAGCATTGTGCTGACAAGTGCATGGAGAATTGTGATGACAAGGGTCATGGAGCATTCTGATGACAAGCTTATGGAGTGTTTTGATGACAATGGCATGGAGCATTGTGATGAAAACGGCATGGGTCATTGTGATGAAAAAGGCATTGATCCTTTTCGTGACAGGCTTCAAGGAGCATTCTGATGACAAGTGTCAGGGAGCATTGTGATGACAAGTGTATTGAGAATTGTGATGACAAAGGTCATGGAGCATTGTGATGAAAAGGGCATGGAGTATTGTGATGACAGGCATCATGGAGCGTTGTGATAACAAGTGTTATGGAACATTGTGATCACAAGGGTTTGGAGCATTGTGATGAGAGAGGTCATGGTTCATTTTGATTTCAAGGAGCATGGAGCATTGTGATGAAATGGGCATGAAGCAATGTGATCCCAAGGTTCATGGAGGATTGTGATGACAATGGAAATGGAGGATTGTGATGACAAGCGAATAGAGCATTGTAATGATAAGGTCATGTAGCATTTTGCTGACAAAGGCATGGAGCATTGTGATGACAGGTGTCATGGAGCACTGTGATGACAAGTGATACGGAGCATTGTGAATACAGGGGTCATGGAGCATTGTGATGAGAAGGGCATGGATCATTGTGATGACAAGGGTCATGGAGCACTGGGCTGAAAATGTTCATGGAATGTTGTGATGACAGGGGTCATGGAGCATTGTGATGACTAGGGAATGGAGCATTGTGATGACCAGAGTCCCGGATCACTGTGTCGTCAGGTGTCATGGAGTGTTGTAATGACTGTGGTCATGGAGCATTGTGATGATATTGGCCATGGAGCATTGTGATGAGTAAGTCGTGGAGCACTGGGCTGAAAATATTCATGGATTATTGTGATGACAGGGGTCATGGAGCATTGTGATGACAAGGGAATGGAGCATGGTGATGACAATGTCCTGGAGCATTGTGATGAGAAGACCATGGAGACTTGTTTTGACAAGTCTCATGGAGCATTCTGATGAAAAGGGACATGGAACATTGTGATTACAGAGGTCATGGAGCATTGTGATGACTAGGGCAAGGAACATTGGGATGAAAAGGCCATGGAACATTATGATGACATGCATTATGGAGTTTTGTGATGACAAGGGCATGGAGCATTGTGATTACAGGGAGCTTGGAGCATTGTGATGAAAATGGCTTGGTCATTGTTATGAAAATTGCATAGAGCCTTGTCATGACAGGGTTCAAGGAGCATACTGACGACAAGTGTCTGGGAGCATTGTGATGAAAAGTGTATTGAGCATTGTGATGACAAAGATCATGGAGCATATTGATGAGAAGACCATGGATAATTGTGATGATGAGCGTCATGGGGTGTTTTGATGATAAGGGTTATGTAACACTGTGATCACAAGGGTTTGGAGCATTATGATGACAGAGCTCATGGAGAATATTGATTTCATTGTGATGACAATAGCCTGAAGCATTATGATGATGGGCATGGTGCATTGTGATGACAGCGTTCATGGAGCATTGAAATGAAAAGGGGCATGGAGCATTGTGTTTACAAGGGTCGTGGAGCATTGTGATGACTAGGGCATGGAGCATTGTGATGAGAAAGCCATGAAACATTCTGATGACATGCGTCATGGAGCTTTGTGATGACAAGGGCATGGATCACTGTGATTTCAGGGGTCTTGAGCATTGTGATGACAAGTGTCATGGAAACTTGTGATGACTAGGCCGTGGAACATTGTGATGGCAAGAGTCATGGTGCATTTTTATGACAGGGGTAATGGAGCATTTTGATGAGAAGGACATGGAACATTGGTCTGAAATGTTTCATGAATTATTGTGATGATAGTTGGCATGGGGCATTGTGATGACAAGGGCACAGATCACTGTGATTCATGGGTTATGCAGGATTGTAATGACAAGGGCATGGAGCATTGTGATGAGAATGGCATCGAGCATTGTGATGACAAGTGTCATGGAGCTTTGTGATGACAAGGGCATGGAGCAATGTGATGAGAGTGTTCATGGATCATTGTGATGACAATGACATGGAGCATTGTGATCCCAAGGGTCATGGAGCTTTGTGATGACAAGTCATGGAACACTTTGATGACAAGAGCATGGTGCATTGTGATGAGAAGGGCAGGGAGCATTTTTAGGACCGGTTCATGCAGCAATTTGATGAAAAATGTAATGGAACATTTTGATGGCAGGGGTTATAGAACATTGTGATGTCAGGGGTCTTGGAGCTTTGGGATGAAAAGGGTCATGGAGCATTTGGTTGTCAGGGGTCCTGGAACATTGTGATTGTAAGGGGATGTAGCAGTGTGATGACAGAGTCATGGAACATTGTGATTACAGGGGTGAAGGAGTATTGTGATGACTAGTGATGGAACATTGTGATATCTCTGGTGAGAGAGCATTTTGATGAGAAGTGCATGGAGCATTGTGATTACAAGGTTTATGGAGCATTGCAATGACAAGGTTGTGGACCTTTGTGATGAAATATGCGTGGCACATTGTGATGACTATGGTCATGGAGCACTGTTCTGACAATGACATGGAGCATTGTAATGACAAAGGTCACAGAGAATTGTGATGAAAAGTTTATGGAGGATTGAGGTTACAAAGGTCACAAAGCCTTGTGGTGACGCGGCATGGACCATTGTGATGACAAACGTTATGAAGCATTGAGATGACTGGAGTCACGGAGCATTGTGATGACATGTGTCATGGAGCACTGTGCTTACAAGCGCATGGAGCATTGTGATGACAAATGTCATGGAGCATTGTGCTGAGAAAGGCATAGAGCATTGTGAGGACAACGGTCAAAGAGCATTGTGATGAAAAGTTCATGGAGCATTGTGGTTAAAACGGTCACAGAGACTGCTGATGACGAGGGCATGGACCATTGTGATGACAATAGTCATGAAGCATTGTGATGACTGGAGTCAAGGAGCATTGTGATGACAGGGGTTATGGAGCATTGTGATAACAAGGGCATGGAGCATTGTGATGACAAGGGCATGGAACATTGGTCTAATAAGTTTCATGGATTATTGCGATGACAGTTGGAATGGCGCATTGTGATGACAAGGGCATGGAGCATTGTGATGACCAGGTCATGCAGTATTGTGAAGACAGGTGTCAGAGAGTATTGTGATGACATATGTAATGGCCCATTGGGATGACAAGGGCATGGATCATTGTGATGACAAGGGTCATGGAGCACTGGGCTGAAAATGTTCATGGAGTGTTGTGAGGATAGGGGTCATGGAGCAATGTGATGACTAGGGAATGGAGCATTGTGATGACAAGAGTCCCAGAGCATTGTGTTGTCAGGTGTCATGGATTGTTGTGATGACAGTGGTCATGGAACATTGTGATGATCCTGACCATGGAGCATTGTGATGAGTAGGTCGTGGAGCATTGGGCTCAAAATGTTCATGGAGTATTGTGATGACAGGGGTCATGGAGCATTGTGATGACAAGGGAATGGAGCATGGTGGTGACATGTTCCTGGAGCATTGTGATGAGAAACCATGGAGCCTTGTGATGACAAGTCTCATGGAGCAATCTGATGAAAAGGGACATGGAACATTGTGATTACAGGGGTCTTGGAGCATTGTGATGACTAGGGCATGCAGCATTGTGATGAGAAGGCCATGGAGCATTCTGATGACATACGTCATGGAGTTTTTTGATGACTATGGCATGGAGCATTGTGATTACAGGGGTCTTGCAACATTGTGATGACAAGGGCATGGAGCACTGTGATGAAAATGGCATTCAGCCTCGTCATGACAGGGTTCAAGGAGCATACAGACAACATGTGTCATGGAGCATTTTGATGACATGTGCATTGAGCATTGTGATGACAAAAGTCATGGAGCACTGTGATGAGAAGACCATTGATAATTGTGATGACGAGTGTCATGGGGCACTGTGATGACAAGTGTTATGGAATATTTTGATCACAAGGGTTTGGAGCATTGTTATGACAGAGGTCATGGAGCATTTTGATTTCATTGTGATGACAATAGCATGAAGCATTATGATGATGGGCATGGTCCATTTTGATGACAGGGTTCATGGATCACTGAGATGAAAAGTGGCATAGAGCATTGTGATAAAAGTGTTCTTGGAGCACTGTGATGAGAAGGGTCATGGAACTTTGTGATGACAAGGCCATGGAACAGAGTGATGGCAGGGGTCATCGAGCATTGTTATCACTGGTATAATGGAGCATTTTGATGGCAAGGTCATGGACCTCTGTGATGAGAAGGCCATGGAGCATTCTGATGACATGTGCCATGGAGGTTTGTGAAGACAAGGGCATGGAGCAATGTGATGAGAGCGTTGATGCAGCATTGTGATGACAATGAAATGGAGCATTGTGATGCCAAGGGTCATGGATCTTTGTTATGACAAATATCATGGAGCATTCTGATGGCAAGGGCGTTGTGCATTGTGATGAGAAGTGCAGGGAGCATTCTGATGACAGGGTCATGGAGCAATTTGATGAAAAGTGTCATGGAACATTTTGATGACAGGTGTTATGGAACATTGTGATGTCAGGGGTCATCGAAAATTGTGATGATAAGTGCATGTAGCATTGTGATGACAGGAGTCTTGGAATATTGTGATGACAGGGGTGAGTTTGTATTGTGACAAATACTGATGTAGCATTGTGATATCAGTGGTGAGAGAGCATTTTGTTGAAAAGTGTATGGAGCAATGTGATGACAAATTTTAAGGAGCATTGTGATGACAAGATTGTGGAGCACTGTGATGACAAGTGCATGGTCCATTTTGATGACATGTGTCATGGAGCATTGTGCTGACAGGCGCATGGAGCATTGTGATGACAAGGGACAAAGAGCATTGTGATGGAATGTTCATGGAGCACTGTGGTTAAAATGGTCACAGAGACTGTTGATGACGAGGTCATGGACCACTGTGACGCCAAAGGTCATGAAGCATTGTGATGACTGGAGTCACGGAGCATTGTCATGACAGGAGTCATGGAGCATTGTGATAACAAGGGCATGGAGCGTTGTGAGGACAGGGGCATGGAATATTGGTCTAATAAGTATCATGAATTATTGCGATGACATTTGGAATGGCGCATTGTGATGACAAGGGCATGGAGAATTGTGATTACCAGGTTATGCAGTACTGAGAAGAGAGGTGTCAGGGATCATTGTGATGACATATGTAATGGCCCGTTGTGATGACAATGGCATGGAACATTGTGATGCCAAGTGTCATGGAGGATTCTGATGACAAAGGTAATGGAGCATTTGATGACAAGGGCTTGGAGCATTGTGATGACAATGTTCTGGGAGCATTGTGCTGACAAGTGCATGGAGAATTGTGATGACAAGGGTCATGGAGCATTCTGATGACAAGCTTGTGGAGTATTTTGATGACAATGGCATGGAGCATTGTGATGAAAACGGCATGGGACTTTGTGTTGAAAAAGTCTTGGAGCCTTTTCGTGACAGGGTTCAAGGAGCATTCTGATGACAAGAGTCAGGGAGCATTGTGATGACAAGTGTATTGAGAATTGTGATGACAAAGGTCATGGAGCATTGGGATGAAAAGTGCATGGAGTATAGTGATGACAGGCATCATGGAGCGTTGTGATGACAAGTGTTATGGAACAAAGTTATCACAAAGGTTTGGAGCATTGTGATGACAGAGGTCAGGGATCATTTTGATTTCAAGGAGCATGGAGCATTGTGATGACAAGGGCATGAAGCAATGTGATCCCAAGGTTCATGGAGGACTGTGATGACAATGGAAATGGAGTATTGTAATGACAAGCGCATAGAGCATTGTAATGATACGGTCATGTAGCATTTTGCTGACAAAGGCATGGAGCATTGTGATGACATGTGTCATGGAGCACTGTGATGAGAAGCGTCACGGAGCATTGTGAATACATTGGTCATGGAGCATTGGGATGACAAGGGCATGGATCATTGTGATGACAAGGGTGATGGAGCACTGGGCTGAAAATGTTCATGGAATGTTGTGATGACAGGGGTCATGGAGCATTGTGATGACTAGGGAATGGAGCATTGTGATGACATGAGTCCCGGATCATTGTGTTGTCAGGTGTCATGGAGTGTTTTGATGACAGTGGTCATGGAGTATTGTGGTGATATGGTCTATGGAGCATTGTGATGAGAATTTCGTGGAGCATTGGGCTGAAAATGTTCATTGATTATTGTGATGACAGTGGTATTGGAGCATTGTGATGACAAGGGAATGGAGCACTGTGATGACAAGGTCCTGGAGCACTGTGATGTGAAGACCATGGAACCTTGTGATGACAAGTCTCATGGAGCATTCTGATGAAAAGTCGCAGGGATCATTTTGATTACAGGGGTCTTGGAGCATTGTGATGACAAGGGCATGGAACATTATGATGAGAAGGCCATGGAGCATTCTGATGACATTCGTCATGGAGCTTTGTGATGACAAGTGCAAGGAGCATTGTGATCACAGGTGTCTTGGAACATTTTGATGAAAAGGGCATGGATCATTGTGATGAAAAAGGCATGGAGCCTTGTCATGAAAGAGTGCACGGTGCATACTGAGGTCATTAATCAGAGAGCATTGTGTGGACAAGGGTATTGAGCATTGTGTTGACAAAAGTCATGGTGCATTGTGATGAGAAGCCCATGGATAAATGTGGTGACCAGTGTCATGGGGCATTGTGATGACAAGTGTTATGGGACATTGTGATCACAAGGGTTTGCAGCATTGTTATGACAGATGTCATGGAGGTTTTTGATTTCATTGTGATGACAATATCATGAAGCATTATGATGATGGGCATGGTGCATTTTGATGACAGCGTTCATGGAGCATTGTGATGAAAAGTGGCATGGAGCATTGGTCTGACAAGTTTCTTGGATTATTGTGATAAGAATGGGCATGGCACATTGTGATGACAAGGTCATGGAGCACTGTGATGACAAGGTCATGGATTATTGTGAAGAAAGTTGTCAGGGAGCATTGTGATGAAATATGTCATGTTCCAGTTTGATGACAATATCATTGAGCATTGTGATGCCAATTGTTATGGAGGATTGTTGTGACAAAGTAAAGGAGCATTGTGATGACAAGGGCATGGAGCATTGTGATATCAAGGTCCATTGAGAATTTTAATGTCCTTGTCATGAAACATTTTGATGAAAAGCGCATGGAGCTTCCTATGACAGGGGTCATGGAGCATTGCGATGACAAGTGCATGGAGTATTGTGATGACAAGAGCATATAACATTGTGATGTGAAGTGCCATGGAGCATTATAATGACAAGGACGTGTATAATTGTGAGGACAAGGGACATTGAGCTTTGAGATGACAAGGCATGGAGCATGGTGATGGCAAAACCGTGGAGCATTGTGATGAGAAGACCTTGGGTAATTGTGATGTCGAGCATCATGGAGCACTCTAATGACAAGTGGCATGAAGCATTGTGATGACAGGTGTCAGGGAGTAATGTGATGACAGGGGTCATGGAGCAATGTGATGACAAAGGCATGGAGCATTGTGATGACAAGGGCATGGAGCATTGCAATGTCAAGAGAATGGAGAATTGTGATGACAAGAGCATGTAACATTTTGATGAGAAATGTCATGTAGCACTGTGATGACAAGTACGTGGAGAATTTTTTTTTTTTTTTTTCTGTACGTGGGCCTCTCACTGCTGTGGCCTCTCCCATTGCGGAGCACAGGCTCCGGACACACAGGCTCCGCAGCCATGGCTCGCGGGTCCAGCCGCACCGCGGCATGTGGGATCCTCCGGGATCGGGGCACGAACCCGTGTCCCCTGCATCGGCAGGCGGACTCTCAACCACTGCGCCACCAGGGAAGCCCATACGTGGAGAATTTTGATGACAAGGGACATGGAGCATTTTGATAACCAGGGCATGGATCATTGTGATGACAGGGGTCATGAAGCATTATTATGACAAGGGCCATGGTGCATTCTGACATAAGATATCACTTATGAAGGGAATGTAAACATGGCTACATATGAACTGATTTAGGGAAGAGAACAGAGTCTCAGATTTAGAAAACATTCTAACGCTTGCTTAAGGGGAAAGACAGGTGGGGAGATGCACAAAACAAAAGATTGATATTAGCACAGGTACGGTTCCATAATCCAAAACCAAAAAACACAAGCCCTACTCCTTCCTCAGTGAACGGAACTCAACATCCCTATTCCCCACAGAGAAATATATCTGACTAGTAAGAATTTTAAAACCTATGTATTGATATGTCTCCGTAAGGTAACTAAGTGTGTCTAGAATGACATAAACATGGCAGGGAGAATCAGCTCAAACCCAATATAAAAATGAATTTCAAAACAAAACATAAAAACAGAACAATTCTTACACAACACCTTCAGGGTCGCTGATGAAACCAGGAATGACCCGATCTACAACGACAGCTGGATGTGGCATAAGGCTGGACACTTGGGACTGAGAGGATTGGTGAGATTGGGTGAGCAAATGTAGACCCTTTAAAGCAATAATGTGTGGCACCCATTCCATGGGTCCCAACAGCCCAGGGTTAAGGGCATATTACTACAGGTATAATATGTACGGGAACCCTCGAGAATGGACACAGTGTGAATACGAAAGGTTTCTAAAACTCAACGAATAGTCCCACTCCTGGTGCTCCCATTTGACTTTCCAACTGCTTTACTATCAATCTCCCAACTTGGAGAGACAGCCCCTTTTACCTCCTGGTTCGCACAGGTTGCCAATTTGGCAGAGGATGAAAGGGAAGAGGGAGAACCAGTGAGAGAGTAGCTGTTAGACATTTGTACGGGCACATGTCATCTTACTTCGCGGGAAGAAGAAGAAATAACCAAAGCCTCAGCCACCCACCGGCAACCAGTATAGGTCCTGAACCAAAATATTGGACTTGCGTTCAGCTCACAAAAAAACGAGTTAAATAATGTAGCTCAGTGCACAACAATACACAAACAGGCAGAGTAATAAAGGACAACTATCCTCCAAAAATCTGTTGAGGGAAGGCAAAGAGGCGGACTTGAAAGCGAGGCAGAATAGCAGGAAACAGACTTCAAGAGGTACGTTGGAATCGCTTTTAAGGCAAAGGAAGAGGGGCACAACATCAACAATGATGCACTTGGCCAAAAAGGGCGTATGCGTTTTCTCCTGAATATACTCAGGAGAAAATGCATACGCACTTTTTGGCCAAGCAAGCATGCTGGCAATGCAAATCTGCACTACAAAGTATCAATTCCCACTTGTCAAAAGGTACATCCAAAAAATGGGTAAAAACCAGAAAGGCAAGACAGGCCCTGGAGAACAGGGAGCCTTGTTATGCTGATGGGCGGGATGTAAATTGCCAACTGCCTCTCTGGAGGAGTGCATTGTGTTCCCTAAAACAAGTAAACAACAGAGCTACAGAGCCAAGGGCACTTCCAGTCTGTGGAATATACCTTGGGAAAGCAGAAAATCAATAAGACAGAGCCACCCAAAAATTTAGGGCTGCACTGCTTACAAGAACCTCAAATTGCGTACAGCTTAAATATCCCAGGAAATATAAATATGGTTTAAAATACTTTGGTACTTACGTACGATGGAATATCCCTCAGCCATGAAATCAATGTCATAAGACCAGTAGCAGCAAAATGAGTGGATTCAGGTATGATGATTCTAACTGAAATAAGTCACACAGATAAAGAAACTTATCATAAGATATCACTTATGAAGGTCCTCTAAACATGGCTACAAATGAACAGAGTTAGGAAAGCGAACAGAGTCTCACATTTAGAAAACACTCTGATGACTGCTTAAGGGGGAAGATGAGGTGGGGTGCTACAGAAAAACAGCGTTTGATATAACCACACGTACCATTTCAAAAACCAACTATGGAATACACAAGACCTACACCTTCCTCAGTGAAAGGAACTCAAAACACGATATTTCCCACTGAGGAATATATACGAAGAGTAAGAATATTAAAACCTATGTATTGATATTTTTTCGTAATGGAATCAAGTGTGTCTAGACTGGCATAATCATTGCAGTGAGAATCAGCTCAAACCCACTATAAAAAGGAATTTCAAAAAAAAACAAAAAACATGGAAATTCTTTACAATTACTTTAGGGTTTCTAATGAAATCTGGAATGAGCCTATCTACAATGACACCTGGATGTGGCATAAGGCTGGACACTTGGGACTGAGAGGATTGGTGAGATTGGTTGAGCAAATGCACACCCTTTAAAGCAATAATGTGTGGCACCCATTCCATTTGTCCCAACTCTCCAGGTTGAAGTCAATATTACTACAGCTATAACATGTACGGGAAACCTAGAGAATGGACACACTGTAAATACGAAAGGCTTCCAAAACTCAAGTAATAGTCCCTCTCCTGGTGCTCCGGTTTTACTTCCCATATGCTTTACTATCAATCTCCCAACTTGGAGAGACAGCCCCTTTAACCTCCTGGTTCGCACAGGTTGCCAATTTGGCAGAGGATGAAAGGGAAGAGGGAGAACCAATGAGAGAGTAGCTGTTAGGCATTTGGACGGGCATAGGTCACTCTAATGTCCCGGCCGGAAGAAGAATTAACCAAAGTTGCAACCACCCTCAGGGAACCAGTATAGGTCCTGAACCAAAATTTTGCACATGTGTTCAGCTCACAGAAAACGAGTTGAAAAATGGAGCTCCAGGGCACAGCAATTCACAAACTGGCAAAGTAATAAAGGACAACTATCATCCAAAAATCTGTTGAGGGAAGGCAACGAGGCAGTCTTGAAAGCGAAGCAGAATAGCAGGAAACAGATTTCAAGAGGTACGTTGGAATCACATGTAAAGCACAGGAAGAGGGGCACATCTTTGACAATGAGGCACTTGGCCAAAAAGGGTGTATGCATTTTCTCCTTAATATATGCAGGAGAAAATGCATATGCCCTTTTTGGCCAAGCAAGCAAGCGGGCAATGCAAATCTGCACTACAAAGAAGTATCACTTCCCACCGGTCAAAAGAGATATCCACAAAATGTGTAAAATCCAGAAAGGCAAGACAGGCCCTGGAGAACAGGGAGCCTTGTAATGCTGATGGGCGTGATGTAAACTGCCAACTGCCTCACTGGAGGAGTGCATTGAGTTCCCTAAAAGAAGTAATCAACAGAGCTACAGAGCCAAGGGCACTTCCAGTATAGGGAATATACTTTGGGAAAACTGAAAATCAATAAGACAGAGCCACCCTCCAATTTAGGGCTGTACTGCTTACAAGAACCTCAACTTCGGTACACCTTAAATATCCCAGGAAATATAAAAATGGTTCAAAACATAGTAGTACTTATGTTCGATGGAATATCCCTCAGCCGTGAAAACAAGGTCATAAGACCAGTAGCAGCAAAATGACTGGATTCAGGTACGATGATTCTAAGTGAAATAAGTCACACAGAAAAAGAAGCTTATCATAAGATATCACTTATGAAGATCCTGTAAACAAGGTTACACATGAACTGAGTTAGGAAAGAGAACAGAGTCTCACATTTAGAAAACACTCTTATGCCTGCTTAAGGGGGAAGGAGAGGTGGGTGATGCATAAAAACAGAGTTTGATATGAGCACAGGAACCGTTCCAAAAACCATCTATGGAATAGACAAGACCTACCTATTCCTTCCTCAGTGAAAGGGACTCAAAACCCCATATTTCCCGCCGAGGAATATATCTGACTAGTAAGAATCTTAAAACCTATGTATTGATATGTCTCCGTAAGGGAATTAAGTGTGTCTAGACTGGCATAAACAAGGCAGCGAGAATCAGCTCAAACCCATTATAAAAAGGAATTTCAAAAACAAAACAATAAAACAGGGAAATTCTTTACAATTCCTTCAGGGTCTCTGATGAAACCTGGAATGACCCTGTCAACAATGACAGCTGGATGTGGCATAAGGCTGGACACATGGGACTGAGAGGATTGGTGAGATTCATTGAGCAAATACAAACACTTTAAAGCAATAATGCATGGCACCCATTCCATGGGTCCCAACTCTCCAGGTTAAAGGGAATATTACTACAGATATAACATGTACGGGAAACCTAGAGAATGGAGACACTGTGAATATGAAAGGTTTCTAAAACTCAACGAATAGTCCCTCTCCTGGTGCTCCAGTTTGACTTTCCACCTGCTTTACTATCAATCTCCCAACTTGGAGAGACAGCCCCTTTAACATCCTGGTTCTCACAGGTTGCCAATTTGGCAGAGGATGAAAGGGAAGAGGGAGAACCAATGAGAGAGTAGCTGTTAGGCATTTGGACGGGCATATGTCACTCTAATTTCCCGGGCAGGAAGAAGAATTAACCAAACTTGCAACCACCCACCGGGAACCAGTACAGGTCCTCAACCAAAATTTTGGCCATGCGTTCAGCTCACAAAAAACGAGTTGAAAAATGGAGCTCAAGGGCACAGCAATTCACAAACTGGCAAAGAAATAAAGGACAACTATCATCCAAAAATCTGTTGAGGGAAGGCAACGAGGCAGACTTGAAAGCGAGGCAGAATAGCAGGAAACAGATTTCAAGGCGTACGTTGGAATCACCTGTAAAGCACAGGCAGAGGGTCACAACTTCGACAATGATGCACTTGGCCAAATGTGGCGTATGCATTTTCTTGTGAACATATGCAGCAGAAAACACATACGCCCTTTTTGGCCAAGCAAGCAAGTGGGCAATGCAAATCTGCACTACAAAGAAGTATCACTTCCCACAGGTCAAAAGGGACCTCCACAAAATGGGTAAATACCAGAAAGGCAAGACAGGCCCTGGAGAACAGGGAGCCTTGTTATGCTGATGGGCGGGATGTAAATTGCCAACTGCCTCTCTGGAGGTGTGCATTGTGTTCCCTAAACAAGTAAACAACAGAGCTACAGAGCCAAGGGCACATCCAGTCTAGGGAATATACCTTGGGAAAACTGAAAATCAATAAGACAGAGCCACCCTCAAATTTAGGGCTGTACTGCTTACAGGAACCTCAACTTCGGTACACATTAAATATCCCAGGAAATATAAAAATGGTTCAAAAAATTGTGGTACTTACGTACGATGGAATATCCCTCAGCCATGAAATGAATGTCATAAGACCAGTAGCAGCAAAATGAGTGGATTAAGGTACGATCATTCTAATTGAAATAAGTCACACAGAAAAAGAAGCTTATCATAAGATATCACTTATGAAGATCCTGTAAACATGGCGACACATGAACTGAGTTAGGATAGAGAACAGAGTCTCACATTTAGAAAACACTCTTATGCCTGCTTAAGGGGGAAGGAGAGGTGGGGTGATGAATAAAACCAGAGTTTGATATAAGCACAGGTACCGTTCCAAAAAACAACTATGGAATAGACAAGACCTACACCTTCCTCAGTGAAAGGGACTCAAAACCCCCTATTTCCCGCAGAGGAATATATCTGACTAGTAAGAATCTTAAAACCTATGTATAGATATGTCTCCGTAAGGGAATCAAGTGTGTCTAGACTGGCATAAACATGGCAGCGAGAATCAGCTAAAACCCACTATAAAAAGGAATTTCAAAAACAAAACAAAAAAACAGGGAAATTCTTTACAATTCCTTCAGGGTCTCTGATGAAACCTGGAATGTCCCTGTCTACAATGACAGCTGGATGTGGCATAAGGCTGGACACTTGGGACTGAGAGGATTGGTGAGATTCATTGAGCAAATACAGACACTTTAAAGCAATAATGCATGGCACCCATTCCATGGGTCCCAACTCTCCAGGTTAAAGGGAACATTACTACAGATATAACATGTACGGGAAACCTAGAGAATGGAGACACTGTGAATATGAAAGGTTTCTAAAACTCAACGAATAGTCCCTCTCCTGGTGCTCCAGTTTGACTTTCCACCTGCTTTACTATCAATCTCCCAACTTGGAGAGACAGCACCTTTAACCTCCTGGTGCGCACAGGTTGCCAATTTGGCAAAGGATGAAAGTGAAGAGGGAGAACCAATGAGAGAGTAGCTGTTAGGCATTTGGACGGGCATATGTCACTCTAATTTCCCGGGCAGGAAGAAGAATTAACCAAAGTTGCAACCACCCACCGGGAACCAGTATAGGTCCTGAACCAAAATTTTGGACATGCGTTCAGCTCACAAAAAACGAGTTGAAAAATGGAGCTCAAGGGCACAGCAATTCACAAACTGGCAAAGAAATAAAGGACAACTATTATCCAAAAATCTGTTGAAGGAAGGCAACGAGGCGGACTTGAAAGCGATGCAGAATAGCAGGAAACAGATTTCAAGAGGTACGTTGGAATCACCTGTAAAGCACAGGAAGAAAGGCACAACTTCGACAATGATGCACTTGGCCAAAAAGGGTATATGAGTTTTGTCCTTAATATATTCAGGAGAAAATGCATACGCCCATTTTGGCCAAGCAAACAAGTGGGCAATGCAAATCTGCACTACAAAGAAGTATCTCTTCCCACCGGTCAAAAGGGACATCCACAAAATGTGTAAATACCAGAAAGGCAAGACAGGCCCTGGAGAACAGGGAGCCTTGTTATGCTGATGGGCGGGATGTAAATTGCCAACTGCCTCTCTGGAGGAGTGCATTGTGTTCCCTAAACAAGTAAACAACAGAGCTACAGAGCCAAGGGCACATCCAGTCTAGGGAATATACCTTGGGGAAACTGAAAATCAATAAGTCAGAGCCACCCCAAAATTTAGGCCTGCACTGCTTACTAGAACCTCAACTTGGATACACATTGAATATCCCAGGAAATATAAAATTTTTTTCAAAAACTGTGGTACTTACGTACGATGGAATATCTCTCAGCCATGAAATCAATGTAATAAGACCAGTAGCAGCAAAATGAGTGGATTCAGGTACGATGATTCTAAGTGAAATAAGTCACACAGAAAAAGAAACTTATCATAAGATACCACTTATGAAGATCCTGTAAACATGGCTACACATGAACTGAGTTAGGAAACAGAACAGAGTCTCACATTTAGAAAACACACTTTTGCCTTATTAAGGGGGAATGAGAGGTGGGGTGATGCATAAACCAGAGTTTGATATAAGCACAGGTAACGTTCCAAAAACCAACTATGGAATAGACAAGACCTACACCTTCCCCAGTGAAAGGAACTCAAAACCCCATATTTCCCGCAGAGGAATATATCTGACTAGTAAGAATCTTAAACCTATGTTTGATATGTCTCCGTAAGGAAATCAAATGTCTAGACTGGCATAAACATGGCAGTGAGAATCAGCTCAAACCCACTATAAAAAGGAATTTCAAAAAGAAAATAAAAAAAAACAGGGAATTTCTTTACAATTCCTTCAGGGTCTCTGATGAAATCGGGAATGACCCTATCTACAACGAGAGCTGGATGTGGCATAAGGCTGGACACTTGGGTGTGAGACGATAGGTGAGATTGTGTAAGGAAATGCAGACCCTTTAAAGCAATAATGTGTGGCACCCATTTCATGGGTCCCAACTCTCCAGGTTGAAGGGAATATTACTACAGCTCTAACATGTACGGGAAACCTAGAGAATGGACACACTGTGAATATGAAAGGTTTTTAAACCTCAACCATTAGTCCCTCTCCTGGTGTTCTGGTTTTAGTTTCCAACTGCTTTACTATCCATCTCCCAACTTGGAGAGACAGCCCCTTTAACCTGCTGTTTCACACAGGTTGCCAATTTGGCAGAGGATGAAAGGGAAGAGGGAGAACCAATGAGAGAGTAGTTGTTAGACATTTGGAGGGGCATATGTCACTCTGATTTCCTGGCAGGAAGAAGAATTAACCAAAGTCTCAGCCACCCACCAGGAACCAGAATAGTTCCTGAACCAAAATTTTGGACTTGCATTCAGCTCACAAAAATCGAGTTGAAAAATGCACCTCAGGGGCACAGCAATTCACAAACTGGCAGAGTAATAAAGGACAACTAGCATCCAAAAATCTGGTTAGGGAACACAACGAGGTGGCCATCAATGCGAGGCAGAATAGCAAAAAACAGATTTCAAGAGGTGCGTTGGAATCATCTTTAAACACAGGAAGAGGGGCACAACTTCTACAATAATGCACTTGGCCAAAAAGGGCATAAGTGTTTTCTCCTGAATATATTCAGGAGAAAACGCATATGCCCTTTTTGGCCAAGCAAGCAAGCAGGCAATGCAGATCTGCACTACTAAGAAGTATCACTTCCCACCTGTGAAAAGGGACATCCACAAAATATTTAAAAATCAGAAAGGCAAGACAGGTCCTGGAGAACACGGAGCCTTGTTATGCTGATGGGCGGGATGTAAATTGCCAACTGCCTCTCTAAAGGAGTGCATTGTGTTCCCTAAAACAATAAACAACAGAGCTACAGAGCCAAGGGCACTTCCAGTCTAGGGAATATACCTTGGGAAAATTGAAATTCAATAAGACAGAGACACCCCAATATTTAGGGCTGCACTGCTTACAAGAAGCTCAACTTGGGTACACCTTAAATATCCCATGAAATATAAAAATGATTCAAAAAATTGTGGTACTTACGTACGATGGAATATCCCTCAGCCATGGAATCAATGTCTTAAGACCAGTAGGAGCAAAATGAGTGGATTCAGGTACGATGATTCTAAGTGAAATAAGTCACACAAAAAAAGAAACTTATCATAAGATATCACTAATGAAGAACCTGTAAACATGGCTACACATGAACTGAGTTAGGAAAGAGAAGAGTCTCACATTTAGAAAACACTTATGCCTGCTCAAGGGGGAAGGAGAGGTGGGTTGATGCATAAAACCAGAGTTTGATATTAGTACAGGTACCAATCCAAAACCCTAATAGGGAATAGACAAGACCTACACCTTCCTCAGTGAAAGGGACTCAACACCCCATATTCCCCGCAGAGGAATATATCTGATTAGTAAAATCTTAAAACCTATGTATTGAAATGTGTCCTTAAGGGATTCAAGTGTGTCTCGACTGGCATAAACATGGCTGTGAGAATCAGCTCAAACCCACTATAAAAAGGAATTTCAAAAACAAAACAAAACAGGGAAATTGTTTACAATTCCTTCAGGGCCTCTGATGAAACCTGAAATGACCATATCTACAATGAGAGCTGGATGTGTCTTATGGCTGGATACTTGTGACTGAGAGGATTGGTGAGGTTGGGTGAGCAAATGAAGACCCTTTAAAGCAATAATGCGTTGCACATATTGCATTGGTCCCAACTCTCCTGGTTGAAGGGATTATTACTAGAGCTATAACATTTACAGGAATCCTAGGGAATGGACACACTGTGGATACGAATGGTATCTAAAACTCAACGAATAGTCCCTCTCCTGGTGCTCCGGTTTGACCTTTTAACTGCTTTACTATCAATATCCCTACTTGGAGAGACATCCCCTTTAACTTCCTGGTTCGCACAGGTTACCAATTTGGCAGAGGATGAAAGGGAAGAGGGAGAACCAATTAGAGAGTAGTTGTTAGGCATTTGGACGGGCACATGTCACTCTAATTTCCCATCAGGAAGAAGAATTTACCAAAGTCTCAGCCTGCCTGTAGGAACGAGTATAAGTCCTGAACCAAAATTGTGGATTTGCGGTCAGATCACAAAAAAGCGAGCTGAAAAATGGAGCTCAGGGGCACAGCAATTCACAAATTGGCAGAGTAATAAAGGACAACTCTCCTCCAAAAATCTATTGAGGGAAGGCAATGAGGCGGATTTGAAAATGAGGCAGAATAACAGGATACAGATTTCATGAAGTACATTGGAATCGACTTTGAAGCACAGGAAGAGGGGCACAACTTCGACAGTGATGCACTTGGCCAAAAAGGGCGTATGTGTTTTATCCTGAATATATTCAGGAAAGAAAGCATATGCACTTTTTGGCCAAGCAAGCAAGCGGGCAATGCAAATCTTCACTAAAAGAACGATCACTTCCCACAGGTCAAAAGGGATATCCGAAAAATGTGTAGAAACCAGAAAGTCAAGATAGGCCCTGGAGATACGTGAACATTGTTAGTCTAAAGGGCAGGATATAAATTACCAACTACCTCTCTGGAGGAGTGCATTGTGTTCCCTATATCAAATAAACAACAGAGCTAAAAATCCAAGGGCAGTTCCCGTGTACGGAATATACCTTTGGAAAACTGAAAATCGATAAGACACATCCATGCCCAAATTTAGGGCTGCACTGCTTACAAGAAACTCAACTTGGGTACACCTTAAATATCCCAGGAAAGACAAAAATGATTCAAGAAATTGTGGTACTTACGTACGATGGAATATCCCTCAGCCATGACCTTAATGTCATAAGGCCAGTAGCACTAAAATGAGTGGTCTCAGGTACGATGATTCTAAGTGAAATAAGTCACACAGAAAAAGAAACTTATCATAAGATATCACTTATGAAGGTCCTGAAAACATGGCTACACATGAACTGATTTAGGAAAGATAACAGAGTAACGAGTCTTATCATAAGATATCACTCATAGTGGGAGTGTACACATGACTACACATGAATTGAATTAGAAACACAACAGAGTCACACATTTAGAAAAGAATCTTCTTCCTGCTTAATGGGAAAGGCGAGGTGAAGTGATGCATAAAACCACAGTTTTAAATTAGCACACATACCGTTACATAAACCAAGTATTTAATAGACCGCACCTACTCCCGGCATAATGAACTGGACTCAAAAACCCTTATTCATTTCTGAGGAATATATATGACTCTAAGAATTTTAAAGCATATATATTCTCATCTCTCCATAAAGGAATCATGTGTGTGTATAACGGCATGAACACAGCAGTGAAATTCAGTTAAACCCACTTATAAAAATAAATTTCAAAAGCAAAATGCAAAAACAGAGAGAAAGTCTTAAAAATTACGTTCAGGGCCTGTGATGCAAGCTAGATTGACCACCTTTACACCCACAGCTGGATGAGACATAAGACTGGACACTTGGGGCGGACAAGATTGCTGAGGTTGTGTGAACAAAAGAACACCACTTAGAGCAATACTGTGTGCTACCCATTCTAGTGGTCCCAACTCTCCAGGTGTAAGGGAATCCTCCTACAGTTAAATCATGCATGGGAAACACAGTGGATGGTACACTGTGTAATTGGGAAAGTTTTCTAAAAGGTACCTCATTTTTCCTTTTGTCGTGCTCGGCTTCGCCATTCCATCTGCATTACTAAAAATCTCCCCACTTTGAATGTCAGCGTCTTTACCATCCTGTTATGCACAGTTTGCAAATTGTGCAGCGGATGAACAGGAAGAGGTGAAATAAATGAGAGATAAGCGGTAGGTGTTTGGAAGGGCACATGTCACTCTAGTTTCCCATCAGGAAGAAGAATTAACCAAAGGCTCAGCCTGAAGCCCCGGAACCAGACTAGGGCCTAAAGCCATCCTGCGGTATTGCAGCCAGCTCACAAATAGGCAAGTTGAAAAATGGAAATCAGGGGCACAACAATTCACAAACTTGCAGAGTTATAAAGGACAACTATCATCCAGAAATATATTGAGGAAAGGCAGTGAAGAGAATTTGAATGCAAGGCAGAATTGAAGGAAATGGATTTCAAGAGGTAGATTGGAGTCGTCTCTAAAGCACATGAAAAGCGACAGAATTTCGACAATGTTGCCCTTGGCTGAAAAGGGACTATGTGTATTTTCTTGAATATATTCGGGAAAAAATGCATATGCCCTTCTTGGCCAAGCAAGCCATCAGGCATTGGAAATCCACACTACAGAGAAGTGTCCCTTACCTCCAGTCAAAAGGGCCATCCACAAATATTGTAAAAACCACAAATGCAGGACAGGCCATGGAGAAAAGGGAGCCTGGTTACGCCGATGGACAGGATGTAAATTGCCAACAGCCTCTCTGAGAACTGTATGTTGTTTTCTAAAACAGAGCTACAGAGCATAGCACACTTCCACTCATGGACGTGTATTTTGGGAAAACTAAAAATCCACAACACACAGACAGCCCAATCTTTAGGGCTGCTCTGTTTACAAGAACCTCGACTTCGGTACACTTTAAATATCCCAGTAAAAGAAAAAAAATGGATATAGATGTTGTGGTACTTATATACAATGGAATGTCACTCAGACATAAAATCAATGTCATAAGTCCAATAGCAGCATAATGAGTGGCTTTAGGTACGATGATGCTAAGTGAAATGAGCCACAAAGGAAAAGAAACTTATTGTAATATATCACTTATAGAGGAAATGTAAACATGGCCACACATGAAATGAATTTCAAAAGAGAACAGAGTTACACATTTAGAAAACACACTTATGCCTCCTTAAGGGGAAAGGTGCCGTGGGGTGATGTGTAAAAGCAGAGTTTGAAATTAGCACAGATCACTTTCCATATACCAAGTATGTAATAGACAAGACCTACTCCTTTCTCAATGAACTGGACACAAAACACCCTATTCACTGAAGAGGAATATATCTGACTGGTAATAACCTTGAAACCTATGTATTTATATGTCTCCATAATGAAATCAAGTGTATGTAGATTGGCATAAACACAGATCAATGGAACAGGACAGAAAGCCCAGAGATAAACCTACATACCTATGGCTATCTCATCTATGACAAAGGAGCTAAGGATATACAATGGAGAAAAGACAGTCTCTTCAGTAATTGGTGCTGGGAAAACTGGACCCCTACACATTAAAGAATGAAATTAGAACACTCCATAACACCATACACAAAAATAAACTCTAAATTGATTAGAGATCTAAATATAAGACCAGACACTATAAAACACTTAGAGGAAACCATAGGCAGAACACTCTATGACATAAATCACAGCAAGATCCTTTTTGACCCACCACTTAGAGAAATGGAAATAAAAACAGAAATCAACAAATGGGACCTAATGAAACTTAAAAGCTTTTACACAGTACAGGAAAACATAAACAAGATGCAAAAACAACCCTCAGAATGGGAGAAAATATTTTCAAATGAAGCAATTGACAAAGGATTAATCTCCTAACTTTACAAGCACCTCATGTAGCTCAATATCACAAAAACAAACAACCCAATCCAAAAACGGGCAGAAGACCTAAATAGACATTTCTCCAAAGAAGAT
>NW_028294670.1:0-86000 GCF_964341445.2 Mesoplodon mirus
GCTCGGCTCACGTTTACTCACAGACGCCTCGGCACGGTCCCCCAGCTTTGCAGTGAGGACGCTCCTTGCGGGGGTGGGGGAGCTGCTGGCTGCATGGGAGATGATTCCCCACCTCTGACCAACTTCAGAATTGTTTGCCGCTGGAGCCAGTGCCCTGATAGGGTTTTCCTGTGTATAACTGGTGGGTTCTGGTTTTTTTTTTTTTTTCTTTTTTGGTTCAAGTTAGATTTTATTCCTCTTCTATGTATTTATAGATATAAGCATGGAAATAATTCATTCCTATAAATACATCTGTGTGAGGGGAAGAACTTTTTTTCCGTTTTATTTTAAAATTTTATTTATTTTTAAAAATTTTGAAATTTAAGTTTATTTTGTTATTCAGCAGGATTATTATTAGTTATCTATTTTATGCATATACATGTATACAGGACAATCCCAATCTCCCGACTCATCCCACCACCAACAACCCATGGCCCCCCCCCCCTTGGTGTCCATACGTTTGTTCTCTACCTCTGTGTCTCTATTTCTGCCCTGCAAACCGGGTCATCTGTACCATTTTTCTAGGTTCCACATATATGCATTAATATACAATATTTGTTTTTCTCCTTCTGACTTACTTCACTCTGCATGACAGTCTCTAGATCCGTCGACGTCTCCACAGATGACCCAGTTTCGTTCCTTTTTATGGCTGAGTAATATTCCGTTTTATATATGGGCCACATCATTATCCGTTCGTCTGTCTGTGGGCATTTAGGTTGCTTCCATTACCTGGCTATTGTAAATAGTGCTGCAATGAACATTGTGGTGAATGTGTCTTTTTGCTTTATGGTTTTCTCTGGCTATATGCCCAGAAGTGGGATTGCTGGATCCTATGGTAATTCTATTTTTAGTTTTTTAAGGAACCTCCATGCTGTTCTCCATAGTGACTGTATCAATTTACATTCCCACCAATAGTGGAAGAGGGTTCCTTTGGTCCACACCCTCCCCAGCATTTGTTGTTTGTACATTTTCTGATGATGCCCATTCTAACGGGTGTGAGGTGATACCTCACTGTAGTTTTGATGTGCATTTCTCTGATGATGAGTGATGTTGAGCAGCTTTTCATGTGCGTCTTGGCCATCTCTGTGTCTTCTTTGAAGAAACGTCTATTTAGATCTTCTGCCCATTTTTGTATTGGGTTGTTTGTTTTTTTTTAATATTAAGCTGCATGAGCTGTTATATATATTGGAGATTAAACCTTTGTCCGTGGATTCGTTTGCAAATATTTTCTCCCATTCTGAGGGTTGCCTTTTTCCATTCCCGTTTTTGTTTTTTTTTTTAACAAAGAAAGAAAGAAAGCAAAAGAAGCAGAACCCTAATGTGCAGAACAAATATGCAGAACAAAATATGCCTCTTGAAAGTGTCGTTTTGAAATATGGACGTCTTTTGAATTTTTTGGTCGATATATGACCCCAGGATTTGTTTTCAGGGCAGGTGTCATTTACAGGCCTGCAATGATTTTGAATATCAACTGACCATTAGCGCTGGGATTAAAGGTGCTGTTGTGTGAAACGGCCACAAGGGGGCAGCAGTTCGCCCTTACCAAATCTGGTTACTAGGGCAGCAGAGCCTCAATGGAAGTCTTGTTCTAGGTTGTAATTTAGAATGGAATGTGCCAGGAGAAGGCCCCTTAAGTTTGTCTCACTACTTCTTGTTCGTTTTTTTAATTTTATTTTTTTATTTTTTTTTTATCACAGCGTGTTTGATTACAATGTTTGGCTTGTTGCAGGTGTGCAAGATGTGGTTCTTTTACACATATACATATGTCTGTTCTTGCTGGGATCCTTTTCCCATGTACGTTATGACAGAATGTTGAGTAGTCTTCTCTTGGTATTCTGTAGGTCTTTGGTGATTTTATATTTCACCTGTGTTTGTATATGTCTGTTAACCCCAATCTCGTAATGTAACCAATCCTCACACCTTTCCGTTGGTGAACCATAAGTTTGTTTAATGAATCTGGGATTGCCCTTCTCTGTGGAAATATCTTCACTGGTATCCATTTTTAGGTAACACCTATAAGTGATATCATACGATACGTGTCTTTCTCTTTCTGACTTACTACAAGTCACGTGATCACCTCTAGACTCATCTACGGTGCTGCAAATGGCATTGTGTCCTTTTCTTCCTTGGCTCATATTCTGTCTGTACATGTACCAGTTCTTCTTTGTCCACTCATCTGTTGATGGACTTTTTGGTTGCTTCCACGTCATGGCTATTGTAATGCTGCGGCAATGCACATTTGCCTGCCTGTGTCTTTCTAATTCTGTCTTCTTAGGTTATAGGCCCAGGAGTGGGCCTGCTGGATCATATGGTAGCGGAATGTTTACCTTGTAGAGGCACCTCCAGTCTGTTCTCATTAGTGGCTCTTACCAGGTTACGTCCCGCTTAAAGTTGAGGGTATGCACTTCTCCACAACACCTTCAGCATTTTTTGTTTGTAGTTTTTTTGCTGATGTGTGTTCTGACTAGTGTGAGCCGATACCACTTTGTGGCTGGATTTGCATGCGTCTCATAATCCCTTGAAATTGAGCTTTCTGGCATGTCCTTCTTTTCTTCAACTGTGAGTACAGCTTACCTCTTCAAATGGTCTTCGTGAAGTGTGTGTGACATTTAGAAATATTTTGGCCATTACCTCCCTCAAGACGTTTTGAGGGCAGGTTTCATTTACAGCCCACCAGTACTGCTGCCTATGAAGTGACCCTTAGCACAGGTCTTAAAGCTGCTGTTGCAGGTAACGGCCAGAGGGCGGCAGCATTTCTGCTTTTCCCAACCTGGGAACTAGGGAAACAGACCATCCGGGCAGTGGTGTTCCTCGGTTATATATTAGAGTGGAATGTGCCCCCCAAAGCTGATGTCTCCTTACTTATGTTTGTTTTATAAATTGTATTTATATATATTTTTTATTGGAGTCATATTCCATTGTGTACATGGACCACTTCTTCTTTGTGCATTCCTCTGATGATGGACATTTTCGTAGCTTCCAAGTGTTGGCTATGGTAAATATTGCTGGAGTGGAGGATTGCCAGCCTGTGTTTTTTTTTTTTTTTTGCGGTACGTGGGCCTCTCACTGCGGTGGACCCTCCCATTGCAGAGCACAGGCTCCGGACGCGCAGGCCCAGCAGCCCTAGCTCACGGGACAAGCCGCTCCGCGGCACGTGGGATCTTCCCGACCCGGAGCATGAACGCGTGTCCCCTGCATTGGCAGGCGGGCTCTCAACCACTGCGCCACCGGTGAAGCCCAGCCTGTGTTTTTTTGATTCTCATCCCCTCAGGCGATAGGCCCAGCAGTGGGTATGCTTGATTGAATGGTAGCTCAGTATTTACCTTTACAAGGCACCTCATTTTTGTTTTCATTACTGGCTCTTACCATGTCCCACTTTGGACCAAGGGTAGGCGTTTCTCTAAAACCCCTTCAGCATTTACTTTTTGCAGAATTCTTGCTGATGGCCATTCGGACTGGTGTGAGCGGATAGGTTTTTGTAATTTGGATTTGCATATCTTTAATTATTCCTAATGTTCAGCATTTTTCCATGCCGTTTTAAATTTCTTTTTTTTTGCCATTACACTATGCTTTTATTAGAAAAAAAATATATATATATGTATTGGGGAACATTAAATATCTTGGATGTGCTAATGAGAAAATCATTTTCTCTACATGGACTGAATTTTTACTTGGAGACATGTTTTCCTACTAAAGGGAAGACTAAAGAAGGATTTTACTGTCGACCAGGCAAGACACCTCCCCAAAGATGACAATGCCTTGGACAGTGTTTATGGCGGGCTGGGGCACCTGGAATCCTTGGCCCATACTGGCAGGTACTAACTGGAAACACACTCTTCCTGGGGGACAAGGATGGGAGGCACCTTAGGCCCAGCTGCTCATCGTCGAACCTTACACTTTTCAAACTATGTTGGTGTCTGACTTCCCTTTCCCTGACAGAACAACTCTGGCCCTTGGAGGTGGCTTTATGACTGCAGGCTGTAGAACCCATCATTCTCCCTTGCTCTGGGTAGGAGGTAAGCCTATGGTAGCAGAAACCCCCACATACTGGGACTTGGAATTCCAGTCTGTGCTCATTTAACTCTGTGGCATGAAGTCCATGGTGAATTGCTCTTTTTTCTTCTACGATCTGTCCAACAGCTGTCATGAGTGCCTGACCCTCAGCAGTCTCACTCTTCAAGATTGATCTGCTTTTGACTGATCCGTGACTCCGGGCAGTGGCTGATATGGGCTTTTTTTTTTTCTTTGCAGAGCATCTCGACCATTGACTTTTTTATTGGGGAAAATCCACTTTAAAAATAGCCTCATCCTTTTTCTGAAGAGGCTTTCTGGAGGGCTATATTTCTTCTCTGGCATGAGCTGGAGACATCTGCTCCCAATAGAGTCTGTTATGCCCCTGACCTGGGCAGGGCGGCTCATACTTCCAGCTTGAGGGGTCCCTCATTCTTTAAACCTCTCTTCGTGCTCTCCTGGTTTATGCCTCCTATGGTCCTCTCTTTTGTAAGTAGGGGCAATCATCTTGCTCTGGCTCTTCCATGAGTCTTGGAGTTTTGAAGTTTGGGGCTCCTGCTGCCCTAGGTTGCTCCTTTGGCCTTCCATAAGGCCACTTGGCTCCTGGGAAGCTAACGTGTCTCTGGTGGGGACTCTCTGGGGATGGCACTGAGGCACCTGAGAAGCCAAGTTGTCTGCAGCAAGGAACCTGTGTTTGGGAAAGTCCTGAAGCTGGTTGTCTGACTGTACCTTTACTTTGGAGTTAAACTCACTAGCAACCTCCATGTTAAGGCATGGCTCACCTAGATGTTGGAAAACAGACATTCTAGGTAGTAGGAAACTTTTACTGGCCCCTGGCACCTCTAAACTCCTCATAGGTACATCTGTGGTTTGGGATTTTGTCAACACTTTGGTTTCCAAGATAACACTAGACTGTGGTTGAAGAGCAGGAGACTCCTTGGCCTCCACAGCCTCCCTGGCCTCTTCACCTCTCAAAGATTGGGATCCTAAGTTCACCTCCATCACTGTTACCCTACGGCAGGGGTCTCCTGAGGCCTGACCACCACTCTCCTCTCTTGGCTCGTTCCTGACCATTGCTGAACTTGGACCTGGCTCTAGGCTGTCCCTCTTGACCCACTCCACAGTCTCACTCTTCCAGGTTCTGCCCACAAGGCTGAGTGTGAGGGACTGAGAAGGTGGCCTGCCCTGCTGTGCAGTCAGAGAAGCCTTTGAGGGCCCATGGTAGTCACCAGGTGGAATCGCTCCCAGGGCACTCTGGATTTCCTTACACACAGTGGAGGGGACAAGGAGAGGCCTCTTCAGGGCAGGAACGGACTCTTCTGTTCTCACCTTCTCTCCTGAATGAGCCTGAGGAGGTTTCTCCAGGAACTCAGCAAACGTGACTGTTGAGTGGGACCCAGATACACAGGTGGCTGGAGGGGACGAGGCTAACCGCAGGGTGGTGGAGGGTTGGAACTTTGTCGACTTCAAGAGATTGATGGGCTTGAGGACCTTGAGGGGTAGGGTCCACCCGTGCTTTACCCAAAACCTTGTAATATGTGCTTCCAGCACCTCTCGAGTGTCTTGAACCAGGAAGGAAGCCCTACAGGAGGTGTTCCTGCAGGGTTCCCAACCCTTCAAGCAGTATCCTCCACAGGCTCCAGCAGGCACTGCTTTGCACATCTCACCAGGAGGGTCTTGCCATGAGAGCTGATGAAAGTTGCCCTTGCCAGGAAGCCTGCCCAGGCAGCTCCGCAGAGGTGAAGCCAGGTTGTGAGTCCCCTCCAGTTCTTCCAGGCAATCTCTGCAAGCTTTCAAAGATCGACTTTTCTTCCTACTCCTGCTCCTCCCCTTCAGCTCTACTTGATGCCTCCTGATGTTTCTAGGTTTCCTAGGTGGTGCTAAGAATGGATTACTCTGGAAGCAGGGGAGTAACACGAGGAAGAGCCCCAGTCCACACAGGAAGCCAAGGATGATATCAATCACCCAGGAAGTTGGGCTGGATCTCAGCCAGATAGCAACAGTGTTTTTCAAAGAAAAGAGATTCTCCGTCTTCTGAACTGCATTGCCGCCCTCAGGCAACAGAGCCCTGGGAGTTCACTTGACGGCAGAACCCCAGGCCTGCATCACAGAGCTGTGGCCTTGTCACAAAGGGCTCCTGAGTGTGGGGGAGGGGCACTAAGAGCAATAGGCTGAATCACTGCCCCTCCTTCCCATCCAGACCTTTATCCAGCTTTAACCTGAGAGAGCTGCGGAGAGCCACAGCGGCGGACAGGTGGCGGCGCCGGGGCTGGGCGCCGGTGGGGCCGGCCAGGTGCAGGTGGAGGGGCTCGCGGGCCGCCCGGACGGCCCCCGGGCCCGCGGCGGAGTCTGGGTCCGGGCCAGCCACCCCCGGAGCGTCGGGTGTGCCGCTGCCTTCCAGGGCCGCCTTCGGGCCGCATGGAGCGGCCCCTCTGGCGCTCTGTGGTGGTGGTGGTGGAGGGGGGGGGCGGAGGAGGTGGGGCCTGCAGCGGTGGCCGGCGGGGGGCGGAGCTGGCGGCCACCGCCGCGGGCGACTAAAGGAGAAGGCGGAGCCTCAGCGGGAGGCCAAAAGCCTACAGCACCCGGTATTCCCAGGCGGTCTCCCATCCAAGTACTAACCAGGCCCGACCCTGCTTAGCTTCCGAGATCAGACGAGATCGGGCGCGTTCAGGGTGGTATGGCCGTAGACGGGGGCGGGGACCGCGGGCTGCCTCTTGAGGCCCAACTTCGCTTGTCCTTGCGCCTTACCGCCGTCCCCGCGGCCAGCCCGCCCCGGCAGCGCCCCGCCGCCCGCCCAGGCAGGGCAACGGAGGCCTCGGGTACCGGGGCGTGGCGGAGGGGCCGTTTTAAACTTCTGGTACAGAAAAACAGAAAAAAACGGAGAGTACAATTAACCTCTTGAAATTGTCCTCTTGCGTGCTTGCCCTCTTTAGAAGTTTTGGGTCCATTTTCGACCCCAGGGTTGTTTTTCAGGGCAGGTGCCATTTACAGGCTGCAATGAGTGTGAATATTTAGCGACCATGAGCACTGGGTTTAAAGCTGCTGTTGTGGCAAACGGCCACAAGGCGGCAGCATTTCTCCATTCCCAAATCTGGTTACGAGGGCAGCAGAGCCTTTCGGGGACCAATGGAATACAGAAGAAGGCATCACTGAAGTCTAATACGGAATACCGTGTCCTGGTGGATGGTAGAATGACCAGCAGGGTGTAGGAATTAGGAACTACCGGATGTATATCCTCGGTGGCTTCACTGACTGTCCCGACATCGTTTACCAGGTCCCCAGCAGCCCACGGGGCTCTCGTGGTCAGGGCAATCCCAGGATATGGAGCTCACCTGGGCAGGCCCCCCCCTCCCCAGCAGCCCATGGCGCTCTCGTGGTCAGGCCCCTCCCAGGATACGGAGCTGCCCTGGGCAGGTACCCCGGCAGGGCTGGGCACACAGGTACCGTGCACGTAGCCCTCATTGCAGAGCAGCCCAGATCACCTGTCACTCAGAGCTGACACAGAGCACCTCAGAGCAGGACTTGAGCTAACAAACAGCAGCTCCGACGGGTCTGTGACCCTGGGCATCACTCTGTGCGGCCTCCCTCTGCCTGGTCTTCCAGAGGCTTCCACCGCAGCCGGGGCACCAGGCCTCTGTCTCCACCCATCACCCCTGCTCTCCCTGACTCCTGGGTTCCTCTCATTAGGAGAGGGTCTTCTTGAAGTTGTCTCCCACTCATGGGCCAGATAAAAGGATTAGAAAACAAGCCGGAGCTGCAGCCCCTTGTCTATCCAGACTCTCAGGAGCCCACACCTGTTCCTTGGACCTGGCCGGTTCAGCGAGGTCCATTTTCTGCACTGTGAGTCCCTGAGGGGTGAGGATGGGCTGACCTGGGCGGCCTGACCCTGCCGGCCAGCCCTCCCCAGGTGTGCCTGGGTTGAGGTCCATATAAACACGGCTCCAGGCAGCAAGAGCCCCTGCAGCTGTGCCTGACGCCATATTCTCTGCCCCGTCAGCAGTCTCGGGGCTGTGCTGGTGGGAGGGAGTGAGGGGCCACGGCTCTGTGGGTGGCCCGGTGTGAGTGGGGCTCTGCTGGACTTTCTGCAGGAGTTGCCGGGCTGCCACCTGCTAAAGAAGAGGAGGTGTCACCCATACCTTCCGTTGGAATTTCTCCCCGGGCAGAGGTGAGGAAGGAAAAAAGCAGTGGGGGCCGGGACAGGAGGAGTATCTCAGGCAGGGAAATGGAAAGCTTCCAGAAGAGCGCCCGGGGCCAGGACCATCCTGGCTGGCCTGCAGGCACCAAGTCGGCCTGCGTGCTGTCGCTGCTGTGGCTCCACGGCCCTTCCTCTAGGCTTTCAAGTCCTTGGACATATTCAGGTGTTTTACCTGGGAAGGGTGGGAACAGTTCAGCCGCAGCTGGCCTGGGGCTCGGCTCACGTTTACTCACAGACGCCTCGGCACGGTCCCCCAGCTTTGCAGTGAGGACGCTCCTTGCGGGGGTGGGGGGGCTGCTGGCTGCATGGGAGATGGTTCCCCACCTCTGACCAACTTCAGAATTGTTTGCCGCTGGAGCCAGTGCCCTGATAGGGTTTTCCTGTGTATAACTGGTGGGTTCTGTTTTTTTTTTTTTTTTTTCTTGTTTGGTTCAAGTTAGATTTTATTCCTCTTCTATGTATTTATAGATATAAGCATGGAAATAATTCATTCCTATAAATACATCTGTGTGAAGGGAAGAACTTTTTTTCCGTTTTATTTTCAAATTTTATTTATTTTTAAAAATTTTGAAATTTAAGTTTATTTTGTTATTCAGCAGGATTATTATTAGTTATCTATTTTATGCATATACATGTATACAGGACAATCCCAGTCACCCGACTCATCCCACCACCAACAACCCATGGCTTCCCCCCTCTTGGTGTCCATACGTTTGTTCTCTACCTCTGTGTCTCTATTTCTGCCCTGCAAACCGGGTCATCTGCACCATTTTTCTAGGTTCCACATATATGCATTAATATACAATATTTGTTTTTCTCCTTCTGACTTACTTCACTCGGTATGACAGTCTCTAGGTCCGTCGACGTCTCCACAGATGACCCAGTTTCGTTCCTTTTTATGGCTGAGTAATATTCCGTTTTATATATGGACCACATCATTATCCGTTCGTCTGTCTGTGGGCATTTAGGTGGCTTCCATTACCTGGCTATTGTAAATAGTGCTGCAATGAACATTGTGGTGAATGTGTCTTTTTGATTTATGGTTTTCTCTGGCTATATGCCCAGAAGTGGGATTGCTGGATCCTATGGTAATTCTATTTTTAGTTTTTTAAGGAACCTCCATGCTGTTCTCCATAGTGACTGTATCAATTTACATTCCCACCAATAGTGGAAGAGGGTTCCTTTGGTCCACACCCTCCCCAGCATTTGTTGTTTGTACATTTTCTGATGATGCCCATTCTAACGGGTGTGAGGTGATACCTCACTGTAGTTTTGATGTGCATTTCTCTGATGATGAGTGATGTTGAGCAGCTTTTCATGTGCGTCTTGGCCATCTCTGTGTCTTCTTTGAAGAAACGTCTATTTAGATCTTCTGCCCATTTTTGTATTGGGTTGTTTGTTTTTTTTTAATATTAAGCTGCATGAGCTGTTATATATATTGGAGATTAAACCTTTGTCCGTGGATTCGTTTGCAAATATTTTCTCCCATTCTGAGGGTTGCCTTTTTCCATTCCCGTTTTTGTTTTTTTTTTTTAACAAAGAAAGAAAGAAAGCAAAAGAAGCAGAACCCTAATGTGCAGAACAAATATGCAGAACAAAATATGCCTCTTGAAAGTGTCGTTTTGAAATATGGACGTCTTTTGAATTTTTTGGTCGATATATGACCCCAGGATTTGTTTTCAGGGCAGGTGTCATTTACAGGCCTGCAATGATTTTGAATATCAACTGACCATTAGCGCTGGGATTAAAGGTGCTGTTGTGTGAAACGGCCACAAGGGGGCAGCAGTTCGCCCTTACCAAATCTGGTTACTAGGGCAGCAGAGCCTCAATGGAAGTCTTGTTCTAGGTTGTAATTTAGAATGGAATGTGCCAGGAGAAGGCCCCTTAAGTTTGTCTCACTACTTCTTGTTCGTTTTTTTAATTTTATTTTTTTATTTTTTTTTTATCACAGCGTGTTTGATTACAATGTTTGGCTTGTTGCAGGTGTGCAAGATGTGGTTCTTTTACACATATACATATGTCTGTTCTTGCTGGGATCCTTTTCCCATGTACGTTATGACAGAATGTTGAGTAGTCTTCTCTTGGTATTCTGTAGGTCTTTGGTGATTTTATATTTCACCTGTGTTTGTATATGTCTGTTAACCCCAATCTCGTAATGTAACCAATCCTCACACCTTTCCGTTGGTGAACCATAAGTTTGTTTAATGAATCTGGGATTGCCCTTCTCTGTGGAAATATCTTCACTGGTATCCATTTTTAGGTAACACCTATAAGTGATATCATACGATACGTGTCTTTCTCTTTCTGACTTACTACAAGTCACGTGATCACCTCTAGACTCATCTACGGTGCTGCAAATGGCATTGTGTCCTTTTCTTCCTTGGCTCATATTCTGTCTGTACATGTACCAGTTCTTCTTTGTCCACTCATCTGTTGATGGACTTTTTGGTTGCTTCCACGTCATGGCTATTGTAATGCTGCGGCAATGCACGTTTGCCTGCCTGTGTCTTTCCAATTCTGTCTTCTTAGGTTATAGGCCCAGGAGTGGGCCTGCTGGATCATATGGTAGCGGAATGTTTACCTTGTAGAGGCACCTCCAGTCTGTTCTCATTAGTGGCTCTTACCAGGTTACGTCCCGCTTAAAGTTGAGGGTATGCACTTCTCCACAACACCTTCAGCATTTTTTGTTTGTAGTTTTTTTGCTGATGTGTGTTCTGACTAGTGTGAGCCGATACCACTTTGTGGCTGGATTTGCATGCGTCTCATAATCCCTTGAAATTGAGCTTTCTGGCATGTCCTTCTTTTCTTCAACTGTGAGTACAGCTTACCTCTTCAAATGGTCTTCGTGAAGTGTGTGTGACATTTAGAAATATTTTGGCCATTACCTCCCCCAAGATGTTTTGAGGGCAGGTTTCATTTACAGCCCACCAGTACTGCTGCCTATGAAGTGACCCTTAGCACAGGTCTTAAAGCTGCTGTTGCAGGTAACGGCCAGAGGGCGGCAGCATTTCTGCTTTTCCCCACCTGGGAACTAGGGAAACAGACCATCCGGGCAGTGGTGTTCCTCGGTTATATATTAGAGTGGAATGTGCCCCCCAAAGCTGATGTCTCCTTACTTATGTTTGTTTTATAAATTGTATTTATATATATTTTTTATTGGAGTCATATTCCATTGTGTACATGGACCACTTCTTCTTTGTGCATTCCTCTGATGATGGACATTTTCGTAGCTTCCAAGTGTTGGCTATGGTAAATATTGCTGGAGTGGAGGATTGCCAGCCTGTGTTTTTTTTTTTTTTTTTTTTTTTTGCGGTACGTGGGCCTCTCACTGCGGTGGACCCCCCCATTGCAGAGCACAGGCTCCGGACGCGCAGGCCCAGCAGCCCTAGCTCACGGGACAAGCCGCTCCGCGGCACGTGGGATCTTCCCGACCCGGAGCATGAACGCGTGTCCCCTGCATTGGCAGGCGGGCTCTCAACCACTGCGCCACCGGTGAAGCCCAGCCTGTGTTTCTTTGATTCTCATCCCCTCAGGCGATAGGCCCAGCAGTGGGTATGCTTGATTGAATGGTAGCTCAGTATTTACCTTTACAAGGCACCTCATTTTTGTTTTCATTACTGGCTCTTCCCATGTCCCACTTTGGACCAAGGGTAGGCATTTCTCTAAAACCCCTTCAGCATTTACTTTTTGCAGAATTCTTGCTGATGGCCATTCTGACTGGTGTGAGCGGATAGGTTTTTGTAATTTGGATTTGCATATCTTTAATTATTCCTAATGTTCAGCATTTTTCCATGCCGTTTTAAATTTCTTTTTTTTTGCCATTACACTATGCTTTTATTAGAAAAAATATATATATATATGTATTGGGGAACATTAAATATCTTGGATGTGCTAATGAGAAAATCATTTTCTCTACATGGACTGAATTTTTACTTGGAGACATGTTTTCCTACTAAAGGGAAGACTAAAGAAGGATTTTACTGTCGACCAGGCAAGACACCTCCCCAAAGATGACAATGCCTTGGACAGTGTTTATGGCGGGCTGGGGCACCTGGAATCCTTGGCCCATACTGGCAGGTACTAACTGGAAACACACTCTTCCTGGGGGACAAGGATGGGAGGCACCTTAGGCCCAGCTGCTCATCGTCGAACCTTACACTTTTCAAACTATGTTGGTGTCTGACTTCCCTTTCCCTGACAGAACAACTCTGGCCCTTGGAGGTGGCTTTATGACTGCAGGCTGTAGAACCCATCATTCTCCCTTGCTCTGGGTAGGAGGTAAGCCTATGGTAGCAGAAACCCCCACATACTGGGACTTGGAATTCCAGTCTGTGCTCATTTAACTCTGTGGCATGAAGTCCATGGTGAATTGCTCTTTTTTCTTCTACGATCTGTCCAACAGCTGTCATGAGTGCCTGACCCTCAGCAGTCTCACTCTTCAAGATTGATCTGCTTTTGACTGATCCGTGACTCCGGGCAGTGGCTGATATGGGCTTTTTTTTTTTCTTTGCAGAGCATCTCGACCATTGACTTTTTTATTGGGGAAAATCCACTTTAAAAATAGCCTCATCCTTTTTCTGAAGAGGCTTTCTGGAGGGCTATATTTCTTCTCTGGCATGAGCTGGAGACATCTGCTCCCAATAGAGTCTGTTATGCCCCTGACCTGGGCAGGGCGGCTCATACTTCCAGCTTGAGGGGTCCCTCATTCTTTAAACCTCTCTTCGTGCTCTCCTGGTTTATGCCTCCTATGGTCCTCTCTTTTGTAAGTAGGGGCAATCATCTTGCTCTGGCTCTTCCATGAGTCTTGGAGTTTTGAAGTTTGGGGCTCCTGCTGCCCTAGGTTGCTCCTTTGGCCTTCCATAAGGCCACTTGGCTCCTGGGAAGCTAACGTGTCTCTGGTGGGGACTCTCTGGGGATGGCACTGAGGCACCTGAGAAGCCAAGTTGTCTGCAGCAAGGAACCTGTGTTTGGGAAAGTCCTGAAGCTGGTTGTCTGACTGTACCTTTACTTTGGAGTTAAACTCACTAGCAACCTCCATGTTAAGGCATGGCTCACCTAGATGTTGGAAAACAGACATTCTAGGTAGTAGGAAACTTTTACTGGCCCCTGGCACCTCTAAACTCCTCATAGGTACATCTGTGGTTTGGGATTTTGTCAACACTTTGGTTTCCAAGATAACACTAGACTGTGGTTGAAGAGCAGGAGACTCCTTGGCCTCCACAGCCTCCCTGGCCTCTTCACCTCTCAAAGATTGGGATCCTAAGTTCACCTCCATCACTGTTACCCTACGGCAGGGGTCTCCTGAGGCCTGACCACCACTCTCCTCTCTTGGCTCGTTCCTGACCATTGCTGAACTTGGACCTGGCTCTAGGCTGTCCCTCTTGACCCACTCCACAGTCTCACTCTTCCAGGTTCTGCCCACAAGGCTGAGTGTGAGGGACTGAGAAGGTGGCCTGCCCTGCTGTGCAGTCAGAGAAGCCTTTGAGGGCCCATGGTAGTCACCAGGTGGAATCGCTCCCAGGGCACTCTGGATTTCCTTACACACAGTGGAGGGGACAAGGAGAGGCCTCTTCAGGGCAGGAACGGACTCTTCTGTTCTCACCTTCTCTCCTGAATGAGCCTGAGGAGGTTTCTCCAGGAACTCAGCAAACGTGACTGTTGAGTGGGACCCAGATACACAGGTGGCTGGAGGGGACGAGGCTAACCGCAGGGTGGTGGAGGGTTGGAACTTTGTCGACTTCAAGAGATTGATGGGCTTGAGGACCTTGAGGGGTAGGGTCCACCCGTGCTTTACCCAAAACCTTGTAATATGTGCTTCCAGCACCTCTCGAGTGTCTTGAACCAGGAAGGAAGCCCTACAGGAGGTGTTCCTGCAGGGTTCCCAACCCTTCAAGCAGTATCCTCCACAGGCTCCAGCAGGCACTGCTTTGCACATCTCACCAGGAGGGTCTTGCCATGAGAGCTGATGAAAGTTGCCCTTGCCAGGAAGCCTGCCCAGGCAGCTCCGCAGAGGTGAAGCCAGGTTGTGAGTCCCCTCCAGTTCTTCCAGGCAATCTCTGCAAGCTTTCAAAGATCGACTTTTCTTCCTACTCCTGCTCCTCCCCTTCAGCTCTACTTGATGCCTCCTGATGTTTCTAGGTTTCCTAGGTGGTGCTAAGAATGGATTACTCTGGAAGCAGGGGAGTAACACGAGGAAGAGCCCCAGTCCACACAGGAAGCCAAGGATGATATCAATCACCCAGGAAGTTGGGCTGGATCTCAGCCAGATAGCAACAGTGTTTTTCAAAGAAAAGAGATTCTCCGTCTTCTGAACTGCATTGCCGCCCTCAGGCAACAGAGCCCTGGGAGTTCACTTGACGGCAGAACCCCAGGCCTGCATCACAGAGCTGTGGCCTTGTCACAAAGGGCTCCTGAGTGTGGGGGAGGGGCACTAAGAGCAATAGGCTGAATCACTGCCCCTCCTTCCCATCCAGACCTTTATCCAGCTTTAACCTGAGAGAGCTGCGGAGAGCCACAGCGGCGGACAGGTGGCGGCGCCGGGGCTGGGCGCCGGTGGGGCCGGCCAGGTGCAGGTGGAGGGGCTCGCGGGCCGCCCGGACGGCCCCCGGGCCCGCGGCGGAGTCTGGGTCCGGGCCAGCCACCCCCGGAGCGTCGGGTGTGCCGCTGCCTTCCAGGGCCGCCTTCGGGCCGCATGGAGCGGCCCCTCTGGCGCTCTGTGGTGGTGGTGGTGGAGGGGGGGGGCGGAGGAGGTGGGGCCTGCAGCGGTGGCCGGCGGGGGGCGGAGCTGGCGGCCACCGCCGCGGGCGACTAAAGGAGAAGGCGGAGCCTCAGCGGGAGGCCAAAAGCCTACAGCACCCGGTATTCCCAGGCGGTCTCCCATCCAAGTACTAACCAGGCCCGACCCTGCTTAGCTTCCGAGATCAGACGAGATCGGGCGCGTTCAGGGTGGTATGGCCGTAGACGGGGGCGGGGACCGCGGGCTGCCTCTTGAGGCCCAGCTTCGCTTGTCCTTGCGCCTTACCGCCGTCCCCGCGGCCAGCCCGCCCCGGCAGCGCCCCGCCGCCCGCCCAGGCAGGGCAACGGAGGCCTCGGGTACCGGGGCGTGGCGGAGGGGCCGTTTTAAACTTCTGGTACAGAAAAACAGAAAAAAACGGAGAGTACAATTAACCTCTTGAAATTGTCCTCTTGCGTGCTTGCCCTCTTTAGAAGTTTTGGGTCCATTTTCGACCCCAGGGTTGTTTTTCAGGGCAGGTGCCATTTACAGGCTGCAATGAGTGTGAATATTTAGCGACCATGAGCACTGGGTTTAAAGCTGCTGTTGTGGCAAACGGCCACAAGGCGGCAGCATTTCTCCATTCCCAAATCTGGTTACGAGGGCAGCAGAGCCTTTCGGGGACCAATGGAATACAGAAGAAGGCATCACTGAAGTCTAATACCGAATACCGTGTCCTGGTGGATGGTAGAATGACCAGCAGGGTGTAGGAATTAGGAACTACCGGATGTATATCCTCGGTGGCTTCACTGACTGTCCCGACATCGTTTACCAGGTCCCCAGCAGCCCACGGGGCTCTCGTGGTCAGGGCAATCCCAGGATATGGAGCTCACCTGGGCAGGCCCCCCCCTCCCCAGCAGCCCATGGCGCTCTCGTGGTCAGGCCCCTCCCAGGATACGGAGCTGCCCTGGGCAGGTACCCCGGCAGGGCTGGGCACACAGGTACCGTGCACGTAGCCC
Source organism: Mesoplodon mirus (assembly GCF_964341445.2). NCBI lineage: Eukaryota > Metazoa > Chordata > Mammalia > Artiodactyla > Ziphiidae > Mesoplodon > Mesoplodon mirus. Next base: position 15,977 of record NW_028294670.1, read on the forward strand.
TCATTGCAGAGCAGCCCAGATCACCTGTCACTCAGAGCTGACACAGAGCACCTCAGAGCAGGACTTGAGCTAACAAACAGCAGCTCCGACGGGTCTGTGACCCTGGGCATCACTCTGTGCGGCCTCCCTCTGCCTGGTCTTCCAGAGGCTTCCACCGCAGCCGGGGCACCAGGCCTCTGTCTCCACCCATCACCCCTGCTCTCCCTGACTCCTGGGTTCCTCTCATTAGGAGAGGGTCTTCTTGAAGTTGTCTCCCACTCATGGGCCAGATAAAAGGATTAGAAAACAAGCCGGAGCTGCAGCCCCTTGTCTATCCAGACTCTCAGGAGCCCACACCTGTTCCTTGGACCTGGCCGGTTCAGCGAGGTCCATTTTCTGCACTGTGAGTCCCTGAGGGGTGAGGATGGGCTGACCTGGGCGGCCTGACCCTGCCGGCCAGCCCTCCCCAGGTGTGCCTGGGTTGAGGTCCATATAAACACGGCTCCAGGCAGCAAGAGCCCCTGCAGCTGTGCCTGACGCCATATTCTCTGCCCCGTCAGCAGTCTCGGGGCTGTGCTGGTGGGAGGGAGTGAGGGGCCACGGCTCTGTGGGTGGCCCGGTGTGAGTGGGGCTCTGCTGGACTTTCTGCAGGAGTTGCCGGGCTGCCACCTGCTAAAGAAGAGGAGGTGTCACCCATACCTTCCGTTGGAATTTCTCCCCGGGCAGAGGTGAGGAAGGAAAAAAGCAGTGGGGGCCGGGACAGGAGGAGTATCTCAGGCAGGGAAATGGAAAGCTTCCAGAAGAGCGCCCGGGGCCAGGACCATCCTGGCTGGCCTGCAGGCACCAAGTCGGCCTGCGTGCTGTCGCTGCTGTGGCTCCACGGCCCTTCCTCTAGGCTTTCAAGTCCTTGGACATATTCAGGTGTTTTACCTGGGAAGGGTGGGAACAGTTCAGCCGCAGCTGGCCTGGGGCTCGGCTCACGTTTACTCACAGACGCCTCGGCACGGTCCCCCAGCTTTGCAGTGAGGACGCTCCTTGCGGGGGTGGGGGGGCTGCTGGCTGCATGGGAGATGATTCCCCACCTCTGACCAACTTCAGAATTGTTTGCCGCTGGAGCCAGTGCCCTGATAGGGTTTTCCTGTGTATAACTGGTGGGTTCTGTTTTTTTTTTTTTTTTTTTCTTGTTTGGTTCAAGTTAGATTTTATTCCTCTTCTATGTATTTATAGATATAAGCATGGAAATAATTCATTCCTATAAATACATCTGTGTGAAGGGAAGAACTTTTTTTCCGTTTTATTTTCAAATTTTATTTATTTTTAAAAATTTTGAAATTTAAGTTTATTTTGTTATTCAGCAGGATTATTATTAGTTATCTATTTTATGCATATACATGTATACAGGACAATCCCAGTCACCCGACTCATCCCACCACCAACAACCCATGGCTTCCCCCCTCTTGGTGTCCATACGTTTGTTCTCTACCTCTGTGTCTCTATTTCTGCCCTGCAAACCGGGTCATCTGCACCATTTTTCTAGGTTCCACATATATGCATTAATATACAATATTTGTTTTTCTCCTTCTGACTTACTTCACTCGGTATGACAGTCTCTAGGTCCGTCGACGTCTCCACAGATGACCCAGTTTCGTTCCTTTTTATGGCTGAGTAATATTCCGTTTTATATATGGACCACATCATTATCCGTTCGTCTGTCTGTGGGCATTTAGGTGGCTTCCATTACCTGGCTATTGTAAATAGTGCTGCAATGAACATTGTGGTGAATGTGTCTTTTTGATTTATGGTTTTCTCTGGCTATATGCCCAGAAGTGGGATTGCTGGATCCTATGGTAATTCTATTTTTAGTTTTTTAAGGAACCTCCATGCTGTTCTCCATAGTGACTGTATCAATTTACATTCCCACCAATAGTGGAAGAGGGTTCCTTTGGTCCACACCCTCCCCAGCATTTGTTGTTTGTACATTTTCTGATGATGCCCATTCTAACGGGTGTGAGGTGATACCTCACTGTAGTTTTGATGTGCATTTCTCTGATGATGAGTGATGTTGAGCAGCTTTTCATGTGCGTCTTGGCCATCTCTGTGTCTTCTTTGAAGAAACGTCTATTTAGATCTTCTGCCCATTTTTGTATTGGGTTGTTTGTTTTTTTTTAATATTAAGCTGCATGAGCTGTTATATATATTGGAGATTAAACCTTTGTCCGTGGATTCGTTTGCAAATATTTTCTCCCATTCTGAGGGTTGCCTTTTTCCATTCCCGTTTTTGTTTTTTTTTTTTAACAAAGAAAGAAAGAAAGCAAAAGAAGCAGAACCCTAATGTGCAGAACAAATATGCAGAACAAAATATGCCTCTTGAAAGTGTCGTTTTGAAATATGGACGTCTTTTGAATTTTTTGGTCGATATATGACCCCAGGATTTGTTTTCAGGGCAGGTGTCATTTACAGGCCTGCAATGATTTTGAATATCAACTGACCATTAGCGCTGGGATTAAAGGTGCTGTTGTGTGAAACGGCCACAAGGGGGCAGCAGTTCGCCCTTACCAAATCTGGTTACTAGGGCAGCAGAGCCTCAATGGAAGTCTTGTTCTAGGTTGTAATTTAGAATGGAATGTGCCAGGAGAAGGCCCCTTAAGTTTGTCTCACTACTTCTTGTTCGTTTTTTTAATTTTATTTTTTTATTTTTTTTTTTATCACAGCGTGTTTGATTACAATGTTTGGCTTGTTGCAGGTGTGCAAGATGTGGTTCTTTTACACATATACATATGTCTGTTCTTGCTGGGATCCTTTTCCCATGTACGTTATGACAGAATGTTGAGTAGTCTTCTCTTGGTATTCTGTAGGTCTTTGGTGATTTTATATTTCACCTGTGTTTGTATATGTCTGTTAACCCCAATCTCGTAATGTAACCAATCCTCACACCTTTCCGTTGGTGAACCATAAGTTTGTTTAATGAATCTGGGATTGCCCTTCTCTGTGGAAATATCTTCACTGGTATCCATTTTTAGGTAACACCTATAAGTGATATCATACGATACGTGTCTTTCTCTTTCTGACTTACTACAAGTCACGTGATCACCTCTAGACTCATCTACGGTGCTGCAAATGGCATTGTGTCCTTTTCTTCCTTGGCTCATATTCTGTCTGTACATGTACCAGTTCTTCTTTGTCCACTCATCTGTTGATGGACTTTTTGGTTGCTTCCACGTCATGGCTATTGTAATGCTGCGGCAATGCACGTTTGCCTGCCTGTGTCTTTCCAATTCTGTCTTCTTAGGTTATAGGCCCAGGAGTGGGCCTGCTGGATCATATGGTAGCGGAATGTTTACCTTGTAGAGGCACCTCCAGTCTGTTCTCATTAGTGGCTCTTACCAGGTTACGTCCCGCTTAAAGTTGAGGGTATGCACTTCTCCACAACACCTTCAGCATTTTTTGTTTGTAGTTTTTTTGCTGATGTGTGTTCTGACTAGTGTGAGCCGATACCACTTTGTGGCTGGATTTGCATGCGTCTCATAATCCCTTGAAATTGAGCTTTCTGGCATGTCCTTCTTTTCTTCAACTGTGAGTACAGCTTACCTCTTCAAATGGTCTTCGTGAAGTGTGTGTGACATTTAGAAATATTTTGGCCATTACCTCCCCCAAGATGTTTTGAGGGCAGGTTTCATTTACAGCCCACCAGTACTGCTGCCTATGAAGTGACCCTTAGCACAGGTCTTAAAGCTGCTGTTGCAGGTAACGGCCAGAGGGCGGCAGCATTTCTGCTTTTCCCCACCTGGGAACTAGGGAAACAGACCATCCGGGCAGTGGTGTTCCTCGGTTATATATTAGAGTGGAATGTGCCCCCCAAAGCTGATGTCTCCTTACTTATGTTTGTTTTATAAATTGTATTTATATATATTTTTTATTGGAGTCATATTCCATTGTGTACATGGACCACTTCTTCTTTGTGCATTCCTCTGATGATGGACATTTTCGTAGCTTCCAAGTGTTGGCTATGGTAAATATTGCTGGAGTGGAGGATTGCCAGCCTGTGTTTTTTTTTTTTTTTTTTTTTTTTTGCGGTACGTGGGCCTCTCACTGCGGTGGACCCCCCCATTGCAGAGCACAGGCTCCGGACGCGCAGGCCCAGCAGCCCTAGCTCACGGGACAAGCCGCTCCGCGGCACGTGGGATCTTCCCGACCCGGAGCATGAACGCGTGTCCCCTGCATTGGCAGGCGGGCTCTCAACCACTGCGCCACCGGTGAAGCCCAGCCTGTGTTTCTTTGATTCTCATCCCCTCAGGCGATAGGCCCAGCAGTGGGTATGCTTGATTGAATGGTAGCTCAGTATTTACCTTTACAAGGCACCTCATTTTTGTTTTCATTACTGGCTCTTCCCATGTCCCACTTTGGACCAAGGGTAGGCATTTCTCTAAAACCCCTTCAGCATTTACTTTTTGCAGAATTCTTGCTGATGGCCATTCTGACTGGTGTGAGCGGATAGGTTTTTGTAATTTGGATTTGCATATCTTTAATTATTCCTAATGTTCAGCATTTTTCCATGCCGTTTTAAATTTCTTTTTTTGGCCATTACACTATGCTTTTATTAGGAAAAAAAAAATATATATATATATGTATTGGGGAACATTAAATATCTTGGATGTGCTAATGAGAAAATCATTTTCTCTACATGGACTGAATTTTTACTTGGAGACATGTTTTCCTACTAAAGGGAAGACTAAAGAAGGATTTTACTGTCGACCAGGCAAGACACCTCCCCAAAGATGACAATGCCTTGGACAGTGTTTATGGCGGGCTGGGGCACCTGGAATCCTTGGCCCATACTGGGCAGGTACTAACTGGAAACACACTCTTCCTGGGGGACAAGGATGGGAGGCACCTTAGGCCCAGCTGCTCATCGTCGAACCTTACACTTTTCAAACTATGTTGGTGTCTGACTTCCCTTTCCCTGACAGAACAACTCTGGCCCTTGGAGGTGGCTTTATGACTGCAGGCTGTAGAACCCATCATTCTCCCTTGCTCTGGGTAGGAGGTAAGCCTATGGTAGCAGAAACCCCCACATACTGGGACTTGGAATTCCAGTCTGTGCTCATTTAACTCTGTGGCATGAAGTCCATGGTGAATTGCTCTTTTTTCTTCTACGATCTGTCCAACAGCTGTCATGAGTGCCTGACCCTCAGCAGTCTCACTCTTCAAGATTGATCTGCTTTTGACTGATCCGTGACTCCGGGCAGTGGCTGATATGGGCTTTTTTTTTTCTTTGCAGAGCATCTCGACCATTGACTTTTTTATTGGGGAAAATCCACTTTAAAAATAGCCTCATCCTTTTTCTGAAGAGGCTTTCTGGAGGGCTATATTTCTTCTCTGGCATGAGCTGGAGACATCTGCTCCCAATAGAGTCTGTTATGCCCCTGACCTGGGCAGGGCGGCTCATACTTCCAGCTTGAGGGGTCCCTCATTCTTTAAACCTCTCTTCGTGCTCTCCTGGTTTATGCCTCCTACGGTCCTCTCTTTTGTAAGTAGGGGCAATCATCTTGCTCTGGCTCTTCCATGAGTCTTGGAGTTTTGAAGTTTGGGGCTCCTGCTGCCCTAGGTTGCTCCTTTGGCCTTCCATAAGGCCACTTGGCTCCTGGGAAGCTAACGTGTCTCTGGTGGGGACTCTCTGGGGATGGCACTGAGGCACCTGAGAAGCCAAGTTGTCTGCAGCAAGGAACCTGTGTTTGGGAAAGTCCTGAAGCTGGTTGTCTGACTGTACCTTTACTTTGGAGTTAAACTCACTAGCAACCTCCATGTTAAGGCATGGCTCACCTAGATGTTGGAAAACAGACATTCTAGGTAGTAGGAAACTTTTACTGGCCCCTGGCACCTCTAAACTCCTCATAGGTACATCTGTGGTTTGGGATTTTGTCAACACTTTGGTTTCCAAGATAACACTAGACTGTGGTTGAAGAGCAGGAGACTCCTTGGCCTCCACAGCCTCCCTGGCCTCTTCACCTCTCAAAGATTGGGATCCTAAGTTCACCTCCATCACTGTTACCCTACGGCAGGGGTCTCCTGAGGCCTGACCACCACTCTCCTCTCTTGGCTCGTTCCTGACCATTGCTGAACTTGGACCTGGCTCTAGGCTGTCCCTCTTGACCCACTCCACAGTCTCACTCTTCCAGGTTCTGCCCACAAGGCTGAGTGTGAGGGACTGAGAAGGTGGCCTGCCCTGCTGTGCAGTCAGAGAAGCCTTTGAGGGCCCATGGTAGTCACCAGGTGGAATCGCTCCCAGGGCACTCTGGATTTCCTTACACACAGTGGAGGGGACAAGGAGAGGCCTCTTCAGGGCAGGAACGGACTCTTCTGTTCTCACCTTCTCTCCTGAATGAGCCTGAGGAGGTTTCTCCAGGAACTCAGCAAACGTGACTGTTGAGTGGGACCCAGATACACAGGTGGCTGGAGGGGACGAGGCTAACCGCAGGGTGGTGGAGGGTTGGAACTTTGTCGACTTCAAGAGATTGATGGGCTTGAGGACCTTGAGGGGTAGGGTCCACCCGTGCTTTACCCAAAACCTTGTAATATGTGCTTCCAGCACCTCTCGAGTGTCTTGAACCAGGAAGGAAACCCTACAGGAGGTGTTCCTGCAGGGTTCCCAACCCTTCAAGCAGTATCCTCCACAGGCTCCAGCAGGCACTGCTTTGCACATCTCACCAGGAGGGTCTTGCCATGAGAGCTGATGAAAGTTGCCCTTGCCAGGAAGCCTGCCCAGGCAGCTCCGCAGAGGTGAAGCCAGGTTGTGAGTCCCCTCCAGTTCTTCCAGGCAATCTCTGCAAGCTTTCAAAGATCGACTTTTCTTCCTACTCCTGCTCCTCCCCTTCAGCTCTACTTGATGCCTCCTGATGTTTCTAGGTTTCCTAGGTGGTGCTAAGAATGGATTACTCTGGAAGCAGGGGAGTAACACGAGGAAGAGCCCCAGTCCACACAGGAAGCCAAGGATGATATCAATCACCCAGGAAGTTGGGCTGGATCTCAGCCAGATAGCAACAGTGTTTTTCAAAGAAAAGAGATTCTCCGTCTTCTGAACTGCATTGCCGCCCTCAGGCAACAGAGCCCTGGGAGTTCACTTGACGGCAGAACCCCAGGCCTGCATCACAGAGCTGTGGCCTTGTCACAAAGGGCTCCTGAGTGTGGGGGAGGGGCACTAAGAGCAATAGGCTGAATCACTGCCCCTCCTTCCCATCCAGACCTTTATCCAGCTTTAACCTGAGAGAGCTGCGGAGAGCCACAGCGGCGGACAGGTGGCGGCGCCGGGGCTGGGCGCCGGTGGGGCCGGCCAGGTGCAGGTGGAGGGGCTCGCGGGCCGCCCGGACGGCCCCCGGGCCCGCGGCGGAGTCTGGGTCCGGGCCAGCCACCCCCGGAGCGTCGGGTGTGCCGCTGCCTTCCAGGGCCGCCTTCGGGCCGCATGGAGCGGCCCCTCTGGCGCTCTGTGGTGGTGGTGGTGGAGGGGGGGCGGAGGAGGTGGGGCCTGCAGCGGTGGCCGGCGGGGGGCGGAGCTGGCGGCCACCGCCGCGGGCGACTAAAGGAGAAGGCGGAGCCTCAGCGGGAGGCCAAAAGCCTACAGCACCCGGTATTCCCAGGCGGTCTCCCATCCAAGTACTAACCAGGCCCGACCCTGCTTAGCTTCCGAGATCAGACGAGATCGGGCGCGTTCAGGGTGGTATGGCCGTAGACGGGGGCGGGGACCGCGGGCTGCCTCTTGAGGCCCAACTTCGCTTGTCCTTGCGCCTTACCGCCGTCCCCGCGGCCAGCCCGCCCCGGCAGCGCCCCGCCGCCCGCCCAGGCAGGGCAACGGAGGCCTCGGGTACCGGGGCGTGGCGGAGGGGCCGTTTTAAACTTCTGGTACAGAAAAACAGAAAAAAACGGAGAGTACAATTAACCTCTTGAAATTGTCCTCTTGCGTGCTTGCCCTCTTTAGAAGTTTTGGGTCCATTTTCGACCCCAGGGTTGTTTTTCAGGGCAGGTGCCATTTACAGGCTGCAATGAGTGTGAATATTTAGCGACCATGAGCACTGGGTTTAAAGCTGCTGTTGTGGCAAACGGCCACAAGGCGGCAGCATTTCTCCATTCCCAAATCTGGTTACGAGGGCAGCAGAGCCTTTCGGGGACCAATGGAATACAGAAGAAGGCATCACTGAAGTCTAATACGGAATACCGTGTCCTGGTGGATGGTAGAATGACCAGCAGGGTGTAGGAATTAGGAACTACCGGATGTATATCCTCGGTGGCTTCACTGACTGTCCCGACATCGTTTACCAGGTCCCCAGCAGCCCACGGGGCTCTCGTGGTCAGGGCAATCCCAGGATATGGAGCTCACCTGGGCAGGCCCCCCCCTCCCCAGCAGCCCATGGCGCTCTCGTGGTCAGGCCCCTCCCAGGATACGGAGCTGCCCTGGGCAGGTACCCCGGCAGGGCTGGGCACACAGGTACCGTGCACGTAGCCCTCATTGCAGAGCAGCCCAGATCACCTGTCACTCAGAGCTGACACAGAGCACCTCAGAGCAGGACTTGAGCTAACAAACAGCAGCTCCGACGGGTCTGTGACCCTGGGCATCACTCTGTGCGGCCTCCCTCTGCCTGGTCTTCCAGAGGCTTCCACCGCAGCCGGGGCACCAGGCCTCTGTCTCCACCCATCACCCCTGCTCTCCCTGACTCCTGGGTTCCTCTCATTAGGAGAGGGTCTTCTTGAAGTTGTCTCCCACTCATGGGCCAGATAAAAGGATTAGAAAACAAGCCGGAGCTGCAGCCCCTTGTCTATCCAGACTCTCAGGAGCCCACACCTGTTCCTTGGACCTGGCCGGTTCAGCGAGGTCCATTTTCTGCACTGTGAGTCCCTGAGGGGTGAGGATGGGCTGACCTGGGCGGCCTGACCCTGCCGGCCAGCCCTCCCCAGGTGTGCCTGGGTTGAGGTCCATATAAACACGGCTCCAGGCAGCAAGAGCCCCTGCAGCTGTGCCTGACGCCATATTCTCTGCCCCGTCAGCAGTCTCGGGGCTGTGCTGGTGGGAGGGAGTGAGGGGCCACAGCTCTGTGGGTGGCCCGGTGTGAGTGGGGCTCTGCTGGACTTTCTGCAGGAGTTGCCGGGCTGCCACCTGCTAAAGAAGAGGAGGTGTCACCCATACCTTCCGTTGGAATTTCTCCCCGGGCAGAGGTGAGGAAGGAAAAAAGCAGTGGGGGCCGGGACAGGAGGAGTATCTCAGGCAGGGAAATGGAAAGCTTCCAGAAGAGCGCCCGGGGCCAGGACCATCCTGGCTGGCCTGCAGGCACCAAGTCGGCCTGCGTGCTGTCGCTGCTGTGGCTCCACGGCCCTTCCTCTAGGCTTTCAAGTCCTTGGACATATTCAGGTGTTTTACCTGGGAAGGGTGGGAACAGTTCAGCCGCAGCTGGCCTGGGGCTCGGCTCACGTTTACTCACAGACGCCTCGGCACGGTCCCCCAGCTTTGCAGTGAGGACGCTCCTTGCGGGGGTGGGGGGGCTGCTGGCTGCATGGGAGATGATTCCCCACCTCTGACCAACTTCAGAATTGTTTGCCGCTGGAGCCAGTGCCCTGATAGGGTTTTCCTGTGTATAACTGGTGGGTTCTGTTTTTTTTTTTTTTTTTTCTTGTTTGGTTCAAGTTAGATTTTATTCCTCTTCTATGTATTTATAGATATAAGCATGGAAATAATTCATTCCTATAAATACATCTGTGTGAAGGGAAGAACTTTTTTTCCGTTTTATTTTCAAATTTTATTTATTTTTAAAAATTTTGAAATTTAAGTTTATTTTGTTATTCAGCAGGATTATTATTAGTTATCTATTTTATGCATATACATGTATACAGGACAATCCCAGTCACCCGACTCATCCCACCACCAACAACCCATGGCTTCCCCCCTCTTGGTGTCCATACGTTTGTTCTCTACCTCTGTGTCTCTATTTCTGCCCTGCAAACCGGGTCATCTGCACCATTTTTCTAGGTTCCACATATATGCATTAATATACAATATTTGTTTTTCTCCTTCTGACTTACTTCACTCGGTATGACAGTCTCTAGGTCCGTCGACGTCTCCACAGATGACCCAGTTTCGTTCCTTTTTATGGCTGAGTAATATTCCGTTTTATATATGGACCACATCATTATCCGTTCGTCTGTCTGTGGGCATTTAGGTGGCTTCCATTACCTGGCTATTGTAAATAGTGCTGCAATGAACATTGTGGTGAATGTGTCTTTTTGATTTATGGTTTTCTCTGGCTATATGCCCAGAAGTGGGATTGCTGGATCCTATGGTAATTCTATTTTTAGTTTTTTAAGGAACCTCCATGCTGTTCTCCATAGTGACTGTATCAATTTACATTCCCACCAATAGTGGAAGAGGGTTCCTTTGGTCCACACCCTCCCCAGCATTTGTTGTTTGTACATTTTCTGATGATGCCCATTCTAACGGGTGTGAGGTGATACCTCACTGTAGTTTTGATGTGCATTTCTCTGATGATGAGTGATGTTGAGCAGCTTTTCATGTGCGTCTTGGCCATCTCTGTGTCTTCTTTGAAGAAACGTCTATTTAGATCTTCTGCCCATTTTTGTATTGGGTTGTTTGTTTTTTTTTAATATTAAGCTGCATGAGCTGTTATATATATTGGAGATTAAACCTTTGTCCGTGGATTCGTTTGCAAATATTTTCTCCCATTCTGAGGGTTGCCTTTTTCCATTCCCGTTTTTGTTTTTTTTTTTTAACAAAGAAAGAAAGAAAGCAAAAGAAGCAGAACCCTAATGTGCAGAACAAATATGCAGAACAAAATATGCCTCTTGAAAGTGTCGTTTTGAAATATGGACGTCTTTTGAATTTTTTGGTCGATATATGACCCCAGGATTTGTTTTCAGGGCAGGTGTCATTTACAGGCCTGCAATGATTTTGAATATCAACTGACCATTAGCGCTGGGATTAAAGGTGCTGTTGTGTGAAACGGCCACAAGGGGGCAGCAGTTCGCCCTTACCAAATCTGGTTACTAGGGCAGCAGAGCCTCAATGGAAGTCTTGTTCTAGGTTGTAATTTAGAATGGAATGTGCCAGGAGAAGGCCCCTTAAGTTTGTCTCACTACTTCTTGTTCGTTTTTTTAATTTTATTTTTTTATTTTTTTTTTTATCACAGCGTGTTTGATTACAATGTTTGGCTTGTTGCAGGTGTGCAAGATGTGGTTCTTTTACACATATACATATGTCTGTTCTTGCTGGGATCCTTTTCCCATGTACGTTATGACAGAATGTTGAGTAGTCTTCTCTTGGTATTCTGTAGGTCTTTGGTGATTTTATATTTCACCTGTGTTTGTATATGTCTGTTAACCCCAATCTCGTAATGTAACCAATCCTCACACCTTTCCGTTGGTGAACCATAAGTTTGTTTAATGAATCTGGGATTGCCCTTCTCTGTGGAAATATCTTCACTGGTATCCATTTTTAGGTAACACCTATAAGTGATATCATACGATACGCGTCTTTCTCTTTCTGACTTACTACAAGTCACGTGATCACCTCTAGACTCATCTACGGTGCTGCAAATGGCATTGTGTCCTTTTCTTCCTTGGCTCATATTCTGTCTGTACATGTACCAGTTCTTCTTTGTCCACTCATCTGTTGATGGACTTTTTGGTTGCTTCCACGTCATGGCTATTGTAATGCTGCGGCAATGCACGTTTGCCTGCCTGTGTCTTTCCAATTCTGTCTTCTTAGGTTATAGGCCCAGGAGTGGGCCTGCTGGATCATATGGTAGCGGAATGTTTACCTTGTAGAGGCACCTCCAGTCTGTTCTCATTAGTGGCTCTTACCAGGTTACGTCCCGCTTAAAGTTGAGGGTATGCACTTCTCCACAACACCTTCAGCATTTTTTGTTTGTAGTTTTTTTGCTGATGTGTGTTCTGACTAGTGTGAGCCGATACCACTTTGTGGCTGGATTTGCATGCGTCTCATAATCCCTTGAAATTGAGCTTTCTGGCATGTCCTTCTTTTCTTCAACTGTGAGTACAGCTTACCTCTTCAAATGGTCTTCGTGAAGTGTGTGTGACATTTAGAAATATTTTGGCCATTACCTCCCTCAAGACGTTTTGAGGGCAGGTTTCATTTACAGCCCACCAGTACTGCTGCCTATGAAGTGACCCTTAGCACAGGTCTTAAAGCTGCTGTTGCAGGTAACGGCCAGAGGGCGGCAGCATTTCTGCTTTTCCCCACCTGGGAACTAGGGAAACAGACCATCCGGGCAGTGGTGTTCCTCGGTTATATATTAGAGTGGAATGTGCCCCCCAAAGCTGATGTCTCCTTACTTATGTTTGTTTTATAAATTGTATTTATATATATTTTTTATTGGAGTCATATTCCATTGTGTACATGGACCACTTCTTCTTTGTGCATTCCTCTGATGATGGACATTTTCGTAGCTTCCAAGTGTTGGCTATGGTAAATATTGCTGGAGTGGAGGATTGCCAGCCTGTGTTTTTTTTTTTTTTTTTTTTTTTTGCGGTACGTGGGCCTCTCACTGCGGTGGACCCCCCCATTGCAGAGCACAGGCTCCGGACGCGCAGGCCCAGCAGCCCTAGCTCACGGGACAAGCCGCTCCGCGGCACGTGGGATCTTCCCGACCCGGAGCATGAACGCGTGTCCCCTGCATTGGCAGGCGGGCTCTCAACCACTGCGCCACCGGTGAAGCCCAGCCTGTGTTTCTTTGATTCTCATCCCCTCAGGCGATAGGCCCAGCAGTGGGTATGCTTGATTGAATGGTAGCTCAGTATTTACCTTTACAAGGCACCTCATTTTTGTTTTCATTACTGGCTCTTCCCATGTCCCACTTTGGACCAAGGGTAGGCATTTCTCTAAAACCCCTTCAGCATTTACTTTTTGCAGAATTCTTGCTGATGGCCATTCTGACTGGTGTGAGCGGATAGGTTTTTGTAATTTGGATTTGCATATCTTTAATTATTCCTAATGTTCAGCATTTTTCCATGCCGTTTTAAATTTCTTTTTTTTTGCCATTACACTATGCTTTTATTAGAAAAAAAAAATATATATATGTATTGGGGAACATTAAATATCTTGGATGTGCTAATGAGAAAATCATTTTCTCTACATGGACTGAATTTTTACTTGGAGACATGTTTTCCTACTAAAGGGAAGACTAAAGAAGGATTTTACTGTCGACCAGGCAAGACACCTCCCCAAAGATGACAATGCCTTGGACAGTGTTTATGGCGGGCTGGGGCACCTGGAATCCTTGGCCCATACTGGCAGGTACTAACTGGAAACACACTCTTCCTGGGGGACAAGGATGGGAGGCACCTTAGGCCCAGCTGCTCATCGTCGAACCTTACACTTTTCAAACTATGTTGGTGTCTGACTTCCCTTTCCCTGACAGAACAACTCTGGCCCTTGGAGGTGGCTTTATGACTGCAGGCTGTAGAACCCATCATTCTCCCTTGCTCTGGGTAGGAGGTAAGCCTATGGTAGCAGAAACCCCCACATACTGGGACTTGGAATTCCAGTCTGTGCTCATTTAACTCTGTGGCATGAAGTCCATGGTGAATTGCTCTTTTTTCTTCTACGATCTGTCCAACAGCTGTCATGAGTGCCTGACCCTCAGCAGTCTCACTCTTCAAGATTGATCTGCTTTTGACTGATCCGTGACTCCGGGCAGTGGCTGATATGGGCTTTTTTTTTTTCTTTGCAGAGCATCTCGACCATTGACTTTTTTATTGGGGAAAATCCACTTTAAAAATAGCCTCATCCTTTTTCTGAAGAGGCTTTCTGGAGGGCTATATTTCTTCTCTGGCATGAGCTGGAGACATCTGCTCCCAATAGAGTCTGTTATGCCCCTGACCTGGGCAGGGCGGCTCATACTTCCAGCTTGAGGGGTCCCTCATTCTTTAAACCTCTCTTCGTGCTCTCCTGGTTTATGCCTCCTATGGTCCTCTCTTTTGTAAGTAGGGGCAATCATCTTGCTCTGGCTCTTCCATGAGTCTTGGAGTTTTGAAGTTTGGGGCTCCTGCTGCCCTAGGTTGCTCCTTTGGCCTTCCATAAGGCCACTTGGCTCCTGGGAAGCTAACGTGTCTCTGGTGGGGACTCTCTGGGGATGGCACTGAGGCACCTGAGAAGCCAAGTTGTCTGCAGCAAGGAACCTGTGTTTGGGAAAGTCCTGAAGCTGGTTGTCTGACTGTACCTTTACTTTGGAGTTAAACTCACTAGCAACCTCCATGTTAAGGCATGGCTCACCTAGATGTTGGAAAACAGACATTCTAGGTAGTAGGAAACTTTTACTGGCCCCTGGCACCTCTAAACTCCTCATAGGTACATCTGTGGTTTGGGATTTTGTCAACACTTTGGTTTCCAAGATAACACTAGACTGTGGTTGAAGAGCAGGAGACTCCTTGGCCTCCACAGCCTCCCTGGCCTCTTCACCTCTCAAAGATTGGGATCCTAAGTTCACCTCCATCACTGTTACCCTACGGCAGGGGTCTCCTGAGGCCTGACCACCACTCTCCTCTCTTGGCTCGTTCCTGACCATTGCTGAACTTGGACCTGGCTCTAGGCTGTCCCTCTTGACCCACTCCACAGTCTCACTCTTCCAGGTTCTGCCCACAAGGCTGAGTGTGAGGGACTGAGAAGGTGGCCTGCCCTGCTGTGCAGTCAGAGAAGCCTTTGAGGGCCCATGGTAGTCACCAGGTGGAATCGCTCCCAGGGCACTCTGGATTTCCTTACACACAGTGGAGGGGACAAGGAGAGGCCTCTTCAGGGCAGGAACGGACTCTTCTGTTCTCACCTTCTCTCCTGAATGAGCCTGAGGAGGTTTCTCCAGGAACTCAGCAAACGTGACTGTTGAGTGGGACCCAGATACACAGGTGGCTGGAGGGGACGAGGCTAACCGCAGGGTGGTGGAGGGTTGGAACTTTGTCGACTTCAAGAGATTGATGGGCTTGAGGACCTTGAGGGGTAGGGTCCACCCGTGCTTTACCCAAAACCTTGTAATATGTGCTTCCAGCACCTCTCGAGTGTCTTGAACCAGGAAGGAAGCCCTACAGGAGGTGTTCCTGCAGGGTTCCCAACCCTTCAAGCAGTATCCTCCACAGGCTCCAGCAGGCACTGCTTTGCACATCTCACCAGGAGGGTCTTGACATGAGAGCTGATGAAAGTTGCCCTTGCCAGGAAGCCTCCCCAGGCAGCTCCGCAGAGGTGAAGCCAGGTTGTGAGTCCCCTCCAGTTCTTCCAGGCAATCTCTGCAAGCTTTCAAAGATCGACTTTTCTTCCTACTCCTGCTCCTCCCCTTCAGCTCTACTTGATGCCTCCTGATGTTTCTAGGTTTCCTAGGTGGTGCTAAGAATGGATTACTCTGGAAGCAGGGGAGTAACACGAGGAAGAGCCCCAGTCCACACAGGAAGCCAAGGATGATATCAATCACCCAGGAAGTTGGGCTGGATCTCAGCCAGATAGCAACAGTGTTTTTCAAAGAAAAGAGATTCTCCGTCTTCTGAACTGCATTGCCGCCCTCAGGCAACAGAGCCCTGGGAGTTCACTTGACGGCAGAACCCCAGGCCTGCATCACAGAGCTGTGGCCTTGTCACAAAGGGCTCCTGAGTGTGGGGGAGGGGCACTAAGAGCAATAGGCTGAATCACTGCCCCTCCTTCCCATCCAGACCTTTATCCAGCTTTAACCTGAGAGAGCTGCGGAGAGCCACAGCGGCGGACAGGTGGCGGCGCCGGGGCTGGGCGCCGGTGGGGCCGGCCAGGTGCAGGTGGAGGGGCTCGCGGGCCGCCCGGACGGCCCCCGGGCCCGCGGCGGAGTCTGGGTCCGGGCCAGCCACCCCCGGAGCGTCGGGTGTGCCGCTGCCTTCCAGGGCCGCCTTCGGGCCGCATGGAGCGGCCCCTCTGGCGCTCTGTGGTGGTGGTGGTGGAGGGGGGGGGCGGAGGAGGTGGGGCCTGCAGCGGTGGCCGGCGGGGGGCGGAGCTGGCGGCCACCGCCGCGGGCGACTAAAGGAGAAGGCGGAGCCTCAGCGGGAGGCCAAAAGCCTACAGCACCCGGTATTCCCAGGCGGTCTCCCATCCAAGTACTAACCAGGCCCGACCCTGCTTAGCTTCCGAGATCAGACGAGATCGGGCGCGTTCAGGGTGGTATGGCCGTAGACGGGGGCGGGGACCGCGGGCTGCCTCTTGAGGCCCAGCTTCGCTTGTCCTTGCGCCTTACCGCCGTCCCCGCGGCCAGCCCGCCCCGGCAGCGCCCCGCCGCCCGCCCAGGCAGGGCAACGGAGGCCTCGGGTACCGGGGCGTGGCGGAGGGGCCGTTTTAAACTTCTGGTACAGAAAAACAGAAAAAAACGGAGAGTACAATTAACCTCTTGAAATTGTCCTCTTGCGTGCTTGCCCTCTTTAGAAGTTTTGGGTCCATTTTCGACCCCAGGGTTGTTTTTCAGGGCAGGTGCCATTTACAGGCTGCAATGAGTGTGAATATTTAGCGACCATGAGCACTGGGTTTAAAGCTGCTGTTGTGGCAAACGGCCACAAGGCGGCAGCATTTCTCCATTCCCAAATCTGGTTACGAGGGCAGCAGAGCCTTTCGGGGACCAATGGAATACAGAAGAAGGCATCACTGAAGTCTAATACCGAATACCGTGTCCTGGTGGATGGTAGAATGACCAGCAGGGTGTAGGAATTAGGAACTACCGGATGTATATCCTCGGTGGCTTCACTGACTGTCCCGACATCGTTTACCAGGTCCCCAGCAGCCCACGGGGCTCTCGTGGTCAGGGCAATCCCAGGATATGGAGCTCACCTGGGCAGGCCCCCCCCTCCCCAGCAGCCCATGGCGCTCTCGTGGTCAGGCCCCTCCCAGGATACGGAGCTGCCCTGGGCAGGTACCCCGGCAGGGCTGGGCACACAGGTACCGTGCACGTAGCCCTCATTGCAGAGCAGCCCAGATCACCTGTCACTCAGAGCTGACACAGAGCACCTCAGAGCAGGACTTGAGCTAACAAACAGCAGCTCCGACGGGTCTGTGACCCTGGGCATCACTCTGTGCGGCCTCCCTCTGCCTGGTCTTCCAGAGGCTTCCACCGCAGCCGGGGCACCAGGCCTCTGTCTCCACCCATCACCCCTGCTCTCCCTGACTCCTGGGTTCCTCTCATTAGGAGAGGGTCTTCTTGAAGTTGTCTCCCACTCATGGGCCAGATAAAAGGATTAGAAAACAAGCCGGAGCTGCAGCCCCTTGTCTATCCAGACTCTCAGGAGCCCACACCTGTTCCTTGGACCTGGCCGGTTCAGCGAGGTCCATTTTCTGCACTGTGAGTCCCTGAGGGGTGAGGATGGGCTGACCTGGGCGGCCTGACCCTGCCGGCCAGCCCTCCCCAGGTGTGCCTGGGTTGAGGTCCATATAAACACGGCTCCAGGCAGCAAGAGCCCCTGCAGCTGTGCCTGACGCCATATTCTCTGCCCCGTCAGCAGTCTCGGGGCTGTGCTGGTGGGAGGGAGTGAGGGGCCACGGCTCTGTGGGTGGCCCGGTGTGAGTGGGGCTCTGCTGGACTTTCTGCAGGAGTTGCCGGGCTGCCACCTGCTAAAGAAGAGGAGGTGTCACCCATACCTTCCGTTGGAATTTCTCCCCGGGCAGAGGTGAGGAAGGAAAAAAGCAGTGGGGGCCGGGACAGGAGGAGTATCTCAGGCAGGGAAATGGAAAGCTTCCAGAAGAGCGCCCGGGGCCAGGACCATCCTGGCTGGCCTGCAGGCACCAAGTCGGCCTGCGTGCTGTCGCTGCTGTGGCTCCACGGCCCTTCCTCTAGGCTTTCAAGTCCTTGGACATATTCAGGTGTTTTACCTGGGAAGGGTGGGAACAGTTCAGCCGCAGCTGGCCTGGGGCTCGGCTCACGTTTACTCACAGACGCCTCGGCACGGTCCCCCAGCTTTGCAGTGAGGACGCTCCTTGCGGGGGTGGGGGGGCTGCTGGCTGCATGGGAGATGATTCCCCACCTCTGACCAACTTCAGAATTGTTTGCCGCTGGAGCCAGTGCCCTGATAGGGTTTTCCTGTGTATAACTGGTGGGTTCTGTTTTTTTTTTTTTTTTTTTCTTGTTTGGTTCAAGTTAGATTTTATTCCTCTTCTATGTATTTATAGATATAAGCATGGAAATAATTCATTCCTATAAATACATCTGTGTGAAGGGAAGAACTTTTTTTCCGTTTTATTTTCAAATTTTATTTATTTTTAAAAATTTTGAAATTTAAGTTTATTTTGTTATTCAGCAGGATTATTATTAGTTATCTATTTTATGCATATACATGTATACAGGACAATCCCAGTCACCCGACTCATCCCACCACCAACAACCCATGGCTTCCCCCCTCTTGGTGTCCATACGTTTGTTCTCTACCTCTGTGTCTCTATTTCTGCCCTGCAAACCGGGTCATCTGCACCATTTTTCTAGGTTCCACATATATGCATTAATATACAATATTTGTTTTTCTCCTTCTGACTTACTTCACTCGGTATGACAGTCTCTAGGTCCGTCGACGTCTCCACAGATGACCCAGTTTCGTTCCTTTTTATGGCTGAGTAATATTCCGTTTTATATATGGACCACATCATTATCCGTTCGTCTGTCTGTGGGCATTTAGGTGGCTTCCATTACCTGGCTATTGTAAATAGTGCTGCAATGAACATTGTGGTGAATGTGTCTTTTTGATTTATGGTTTTCTCTGGCTATATGCCCAGAAGTGGGATTGCTGGATCCTATGGTAATTCTATTTTTAGTTTTTTAAGGAACCTCCATGCTGTTCTCCATAGTGACTGTATCAATTTACATTCCCACCAATAGTGGAAGAGGGTTCCTTTGGTCCACACCCTCCCCAGCATTTGTTGTTTGTACATTTTCTGATGATGCCCATTCTAACGGGTGTGAGGTGATACCTCACTGTAGTTTTGATGTGCATTTCTCTGATGATGAGTGATGTTGAGCAGCTTTTCATGTGCGTCTTGGCCATCTCTGTGTCTTCTTTGAAGAAACGTCTATTTAGATCTTCTGCCCATTTTTGTATTGGGTTGTTTGTTTTTTTTTAATATTAAGCTGCATGAGCTGTTATATATATTGGAGATTAAACCTTTGTCCGTGGATTCGTTTGCAAATATTTTCTCCCATTCTGAGGGTTGCCTTTTTCCATTCCCGTTTTTGTTTTTTTTTTTTAACAAAGAAAGAAAGAAAGCAAAAGAAGCAGAACCCTAATGTGCAGAACAAATATGCAGAACAAAATATGCCTCTTGAAAGTGTCGTTTTGAAATATGGACGTCTTTTGAATTTTTTGGTCGATATATGACCCCAGGATTTGTTTTCAGGGCAGGTGTCATTTACAGGCCTGCAATGATTTTGAATATCAACTGACCATTAGCGCTGGGATTAAAGGTGCTGTTGTGTGAAACGGCCACAAGGGGGCAGCAGTTCGCCCTTACCAAATCTGGTTACTAGGGCAGCAGAGCCTCAATGGAAGTCTTGTTCTAGGTTGTAATTTAGAATGGAATGTGCCAGGAGAAGGCCCCTTAAGTTTGTCTCACTACTTCTTGTTCGTTTTTTTAATTTTATTTTTTTATTTTTTTTTTTATCACAGCGTGTTTGATTACAATGTTTGGCTTGTTGCAGGTGTGCAAGATGTGGTTCTTTTACACATATACATATGTCTGTTCTTGCTGGGATCCTTTTCCCATGTACGTTATGACAGAATGTTGAGTAGTCTTCTCTTGGTATTCTGTAGGTCTTTGGTGATTTTATATTTCACCTGTGTTTGTATATGTCTGTTAACCCCAATCTCGTAATGTAACCAATCCTCACACCTTTCCGTTGGTGAACCATAAGTTTGTTTAATGAATCTGGGATTGCCCTTCTCTGTGGAAATATCTTCACTGGTATCCATTTTTAGGTAACACCTATAAGTGATATCATACGATACGTGTCTTTCTCTTTCTGACTTACTACAAGTCACGTGATCACCTCTAGACTCATCTACGGTGCTGCAAATGGCATTGTGTCCTTTTCTTCCTTGGCTCATATTCTGTCTGTACATGTACCAGTTCTTCTTTGTCCACTCATCTGTTGATGGACTTTTTGGTTGCTTCCACGTCATGGCTATTGTAATGCTGCGGCAATGCACGTTTGCCTGCCTGTGTCTTTCCAATTCTGTCTTCTTAGGTTATAGGCCCAGGAGTGGGCCTGCTGGATCATATGGTAGCGGAATGTTTACCTTGTAGAGGCACCTCCAGTCTGTTCTCATTAGTGGCTCTTACCAGGTTACGTCCCGCTTAAAGTTGAGGGTATGCACTTCTCCACAACACCTTCAGCATTTTTTGTTTGTAGTTTTTTTGCTGATGTGTGTTCTGACTAGTGTGAGCCGATACCACTTTGTGGCTGGATTTGCATGCGTCTCATAATCCCTTGAAATTGAGCTTTCTGGCATGTCCTTCTTTTCTTCAACTGTGAGTACAGCTTACCTCTTCAAATGGTCTTCGTGAAGTGTGTGTGACATTTAGAAATATTTTGGCCATTACCTCCCCCAAGATGTTTTGAGGGCAGGTTTCATTTACAGCCCACCAGTACTGCTGCCTATGAAGTGACCCTTAGCACAGGTCTTAAAGCTGCTGTTGCAGGTAACGGCCAGAGGGCGGCAGCATTTCTGCTTTTCCCCACCTGGGAACTAGGGAAACAGACCATCCGGGCAGTGGTGTTCCTCGGTTATATATTAGAGTGGAATGTGCCCCCCAAAGCTGATGTCTCCTTACTTATGTTTGTTTTATAAATTGTATTTATATATATTTTTTATTGGAGTCATATTCCATTGTGTACATGGACCACTTCTTCTTTGTGCATTCCTCTGATGATGGACATTTTCGTAGCTTCCAAGTGTTGGCTATGGTAAATATTGCTGGAGTGGAGGATTGCCAGCCTGTGTTTTTTTTTTTTTTTTTTTTTTTTTGCGGTACGTGGGCCTCTCACTGCGGTGGACCCCCCCATTGCAGAGCACAGGCTCCGGACGCGCAGGCCCAGCAGCCCTAGCTCACGGGACAAGCCGCTCCGCGGCACGTGGGATCTTCCCGACCCGGAGCATGAACGCGTGTCCCCTGCATTGGCAGGCGGGCTCTCAACCACTGCGCCACCGGTGAAGCCCAGCCTGTGTTTCTTTGATTCTCATCCCCTCAGGCGATAGGCCCAGCAGTGGGTATGCTTGATTGAATGGTAGCTCAGTATTTACCTTTACAAGGCACCTCATTTTTGTTTTCATTACTGGCTCTTCCCATGTCCCACTTTGGACCAAGGGTAGGCATTTCTCTAAAACCCCTTCAGCATTTACTTTTTGCAGAATTCTTGCTGATGGCCATTCTGACTGGTGTGAGCGGATAGGTTTTTGTAATTTGGATTTGCATATCTTTAATTATTCCTAATGTTCAGCATTTTTCCATGCCGTTTTAAATTTCTTTTTTTGGCCATTACACTATGCTTTTATTAGGAAAAAAAAAATATATATATATATGTATTGGGGAACATTAAATATCTTGGATGTGCTAATGAGAAAATCATTTTCTCTACATGGACTGAATTTTTACTTGGAGACATGTTTTCCTACTAAAGGGAAGACTAAAGAAGGATTTTACTGTCGACCAGGCAAGACACCTCCCCAAAGATGACAATGCCTTGGACAGTGTTTATGGCGGGCTGGGGCACCTGGAATCCTTGGCCCATACTGGGCAGGTACTAACTGGAAACACACTCTTCCTGGGGGACAAGGATGGGAGGCACCTTAGGCCCAGCTGCTCATCGTCGAACCTTACACTTTTCAAACTATGTTGGTGTCTGACTTCCCTTTCCCTGACAGAACAACTCTGGCCCTTGGAGGTGGCTTTATGACTGCAGGCTGTAGAACCCATCATTCTCCCTTGCTCTGGGTAGGAGGTAAGCCTATGGTAGCAGAAACCCCCACATACTGGGACTTGGAATTCCAGTCTGTGCTCATTTAACTCTGTGGCATGAAGTCCATGGTGAATTGCTCTTTTTTCTTCTACGATCTGTCCAACAGCTGTCATGAGTGCCTGACCCTCAGCAGTCTCACTCTTCAAGATTGATCTGCTTTTGACTGATCCGTGACTCCGGGCAGTGGCTGATATGGGCTTTTTTTTTTCTTTGCAGAGCATCTCGACCATTGACTTTTTTATTGGGGAAAATCCACTTTAAAAATAGCCTCATCCTTTTTCTGAAGAGGCTTTCTGGAGGGCTATATTTCTTCTCTGGCATGAGCTGGAGACATCTGCTCCCAATAGAGTCTGTTATGCCCCTGACCTGGGCAGGGCGGCTCATACTTCCAGCTTGAGGGGTCCCTCATTCTTTAAACCTCTCTTCGTGCTCTCCTGGTTTATGCCTCCTACGGTCCTCTCTTTTGTAAGTAGGGGCAATCATCTTGCTCTGGCTCTTCCATGAGTCTTGGAGTTTTGAAGTTTGGGGCTCCTGCTGCCCTAGGTTGCTCCTTTGGCCTTCCATAAGGCCACTTGGCTCCTGGGAAGCTAACGTGTCTCTGGTGGGGACTCTCTGGGGATGGCACTGAGGCACCTGAGAAGCCAAGTTGTCTGCAGCAAGGAACCTGTGTTTGGGAAAGTCCTGAAGCTGGTTGTCTGACTGTACCTTTACTTTGGAGTTAAACTCACTAGCAACCTCCATGTTAAGGCATGGCTCACCTAGATGTTGGAAAACAGACATTCTAGGTAGTAGGAAACTTTTACTGGCCCCTGGCACCTCTAAACTCCTCATAGGTACATCTGTGGTTTGGGATTTTGTCAACACTTTGGTTTCCAAGATAACACTAGACTGTGGTTGAAGAGCAGGAGACTCCTTGGCCTCCACAGCCTCCCTGGCCTCTTCACCTCTCAAAGATTGGGATCCTAAGTTCACCTCCATCACTGTTACCCTACGGCAGGGGTCTCCTGAGGCCTGACCACCACTCTCCTCTCTTGGCTCGTTCCTGACCATTGCTGAACTTGGACCTGGCTCTAGGCTGTCCCTCTTGACCCACTCCACAGTCTCACTCTTCCAGGTTCTGCCCACAAGGCTGAGTGTGAGGGACTGAGAAGGTGGCCTGCCCTGCTGTGCAGTCAGAGAAGCCTTTGAGGGCCCATGGTAGTCACCAGGTGGAATCGCTCCCAGGGCACTCTGGATTTCCTTACACACAGTGGAGGGGACAAGGAGAGGCCTCTTCAGGGCAGGAACGGACTCTTCTGTTCTCACCTTCTCTCCTGAATGAGCCTGAGGAGGTTTCTCCAGGAACTCAGCAAACGTGACTGTTGAGTGGGACCCAGATACACAGGTGGCTGGAGGGGACGAGGCTAACCGCAGGGTGGTGGAGGGTTGGAACTTTGTCGACTTCAAGAGATTGATGGGCTTGAGGACCTTGAGGGGTAGGGTCCACCCGTGCTTTACCCAAAACCTTGTAATATGTGCTTCCAGCACCTCTCGAGTGTCTTGAACCAGGAAGGAAACCCTACAGGAGGTGTTCCTGCAGGGTTCCCAACCCTTCAAGCAGTATCCTCCACAGGCTCCAGCAGGCACTGCTTTGCACATCTCACCAGGAGGGTCTTGCCATGAGAGCTGATGAAAGTTGCCCTTGCCAGGAAGCCTGCCCAGGCAGCTCCGCAGAGGTGAAGCCAGGTTGTGAGTCCCCTCCAGTTCTTCCAGGCAATCTCTGCAAGCTTTCAAAGATCGACTTTTCTTCCTACTCCTGCTCCTCCCCTTCAGCTCTACTTGATGCCTCCTGATGTTTCTAGGTTTCCTAGGTGGTGCTAAGAATGGATTACTCTGGAAGCAGGGGAGTAACACGAGGAAGAGCCCCAGTCCACACAGGAAGCCAAGGATGATATCAATCACCCAGGAAGTTGGGCTGGATCTCAGCCAGATAGCAACAGTGTTTTTCAAAGAAAAGAGATTCTCCGTCTTCTGAACTGCATTGCCGCCCTCAGGCAACAGAGCCCTGGGAGTTCACTTGACGGCAGAACCCCAGGCCTGCATCACAGAGCTGTGGCCTTGTCACAAAGGGCTCCTGAGTGTGGGGGAGGGGCACTAAGAGCAATAGGCTGAATCACTGCCCCTCCTTCCCATCCAGACCTTTATCCAGCTTTAACCTGAGAGAGCTGCGGAGAGCCACAGCGGCGGACAGGTGGCGGCGCCGGGGCTGGGCGCCGGTGGGGCCGGCCAGGTGCAGGTGGAGGGGCTCGCGGGCCGCCCGGACGGCCCCCGGGCCCGCGGCGGAGTCTGGGTCCGGGCCAGCCACCCCCGGAGCGTCGGGTGTGCCGCTGCCTTCCAGGGCCGCCTTCGGGCCGCATGGAGCGGCCCCTCTGGCGCTCTGTGGTGGTGGTGGTGGAGGGGGGGGGCGGAGGAGGTGGGGCCTGCAGCGGTGGCCGGCGGGGGGCGGAGCTGGCGGCCACCGCCGCGGGCGACTAAAGGAGAAGGCGGAGCCTCAGCGGGAGGCCAAAAGCCTACAGCACCCGGTATTCCCAGGCGGTCTCCCATCCAAGTACTAACCAGGCCCGACCCTGCTTAGCTTCCGAGATCAGACGAGATCGGGCGCGTTCAGGGTGGTATGGCCGTAGACGGGGGCGGGGACCGCGGGCTGCCTCTTGAGGCCCAGCTTCGCTTGTCCTTGCGCCTTACCGCCGTCCCCGCGGCCAGCCCGCCCCGGCAGCGCCCCGCCGCCCGCCCAGGCAGGGCAACGGAGGCCTCGGGTACCGGGGCGTGGCGGAGGGGCCGTTTTAAACTTCTGGTACAGAAAAACAGAAAAAAACGGAGAGTACAATTAACCTCTTGAAATTGTCCTCTTGCGTGCTTGCCCTCTTTAGAAGTTTTGGGTCCATTTTCGACCCCAGGGTTGTTTTTCAGGGCAGGTGCCATTTACAGGCTGCAATGAGTGTGAATATTTAGCGACCATGAGCACTGGGTTTAAAGCTGCTGTTGTGGCAAACGGCCACAAGGCGGCAGCATTTCTCCATTCCCAAATCTGGTTACGAGGGCAGCAGAGCCTTTCGGGGACCAATGGAATACAGAAGAAGGCATCACTGAAGTCTAATACGGAATACCGTGTCCTGGTGGATGGTAGAATGACCAGCAGGGTGTAGGAATTAGGAACTACCGGATGTATATCCTCGGTGGCTTCACTGACTGTCCCGACATCGTTTACCAGGTCCCCAGCAGCCCACGGGGCTCTCGTGGTCAGGGCAATCCCAGGATATGGAGCTCACCTGGGCAGGCCCCCCCTCCCCAGCAGCCCATGGCGCTCTCGTGGTCAGGCCCCTCCCAGGATACGGAGCTGCCCTGGGCAGGTACCCCGGCAGGGCTGGGCACACAGGTACCGTGCACGTAGCCCTCATTGCAGAGCAGCCCAGATCACCTGTCACTCAGAGCTGACACAGAGCACCTCAGAGCAGGACTTGAGCTAACAAACAGCAGCTCCGACGGGTCTGTGACCCTGGGCATCACTCTGTGCGGCCTCCCTCTGCCTGGTCTTCCAGAGGCTTCCACCGCAGCCGGGGCACCAGGCCTCTGTCTCCACCCATCACCCCTGCTCTCCCTGACTCCTGGGTTCCTCTCATTAGGAGAGGGTCTTCTTGAAGTTGTCTCCCACTCATGGGCCAGATAAAAGGATTAGAAAACAAGCCGGAGCTGCAGCCCCTTGTCTATCCAGACTCTCAGGAGCCCACACCTGTTCCTTGGACCTGGCCGGTTCAGCGAGGTCCATTTTCTGCACTGTGAGTCCCTGAGGGGTGAGGATGGGCTGACCTGGGCGGCCTGACCCTGCCGGCCAGCCCTCCCCAGGTGTGCCTGGGTTGAGGTCCATATAAACACGGCTCCAGGCAGCAAGAGCCCCTGCAGCTGTGCCTGACGCCATATTCTCTGCCCCGTCAGCAGTCTCGGGGCTGTGCTGGTGGGAGGGAGTGAGGGGCCACGGCTCTGTGGGTGGCCCGGTGTGAGTGGGGCTCTGCTGGACTTTCTGCAGGAGTTGCCGGGCTGCCACCTGCTAAAGAAGAGGAGGTGTCACCCATACCTTCCGTTGGAATTTCTCCCCGGGCAGAGGTGAGGAAGGAAAAAAGCAGTGGGGGCCGGGACAGGAGGAGTATCTCAGGCAGGGAAATGGAAAGCTT
Organism: Mesoplodon mirus; assembly: GCF_964341445.2. Taxonomy (NCBI): domain Eukaryota; kingdom Metazoa; phylum Chordata; class Mammalia; order Artiodactyla; family Ziphiidae; genus Mesoplodon; species Mesoplodon mirus. The sequence goes on from NW_028294670.1 coordinate 42,168, forward strand.
CCAGAAGAGCGCCCGGGGCCAGGACCATCCTGGCTGGCCTGCAGGCACCAAGTCGGCCTGCGTGCTGTCGCTGCTGTGGCTCCACGGCCCTTCCTCTAGGCTTTCAAGTCCTTGGACATATTCAGGTGTTTTACCTGGGAAGGGTGGGAACAGTTCAGCCGCAGCTGGCCTGGGGCTCGGCTCACGTTTACTCACAGACGCCTCGGCACGGTCCCCCAGCTTTGCAGTGAGGACGCTCCTTGCGGGGGTGGGGGGGCTGCTGGCTGCATGGGAGATGATTCCCCACCTCTGACCAACTTCAGAATTGTTTGCCGCTGGAGCCAGTGCCCTGATAGGGTTTTCCTGTGTATAACTGGTGGGTTCTGTTTTTTTTTTTTTTTTTTCTTGTTTGGTTCAAGTTAGATTTTATTCCTCTTCTATGTATTTATAGATATAAGCATGGAAATAATTCATTCCTATAAATACATCTGTGTGAAGGGAAGAACTTTTTTTCCGTTTTATTTTCAAATTTTATTTATTTTTAAAAATTTTGAAATTTAAGTTTATTTTGTTATTCAGCAGGATTATTATTAGTTATCTATTTTATGCATATACATGTATACAGGACAATCCCAGTCACCCGACTCATCCCACCACCAACAACCCATGGCTTCCCCCCTCTTGGTGTCCATACGTTTGTTCTCTACCTCTGTGTCTCTATTTCTGCCCTGCAAACCGGGTCATCTGCACCATTTTTCTAGGTTCCACATATATGCATTAATATACAATATTTGTTTTTCTCCTTCTGACTTACTTCACTCGGTATGACAGTCTCTAGGTCCGTCGACGTCTCCACAGATGACCCAGTTTCGTTCCTTTTTATGGCTGAGTAATATTCCGTTTTATATATGGACCACATCATTATCCGTTCGTCTGTCTGTGGGCATTTAGGTGGCTTCCATTACCTGGCTATTGTAAATAGTGCTGCAATGAACATTGTGGTGAATGTGTCTTTTTGATTTATGGTTTTCTCTGGCTATATGCCCAGAAGTGGGATTGCTGGATCCTATGGTAATTCTATTTTTAGTTTTTTAAGGAACCTCCATGCTGTTCTCCATAGTGACTGTATCAATTTACATTCCCACCAATAGTGGAAGAGGGTTCCTTTGGTCCACACCCTCCCCAGCATTTGTTGTTTGTACATTTTCTGATGATGCCCATTCTAACGGGTGTGAGGTGATACCTCACTGTAGTTTTGATGTGCATTTCTCTGATGATGAGTGATGTTGAGCAGCTTTTCATGTGCGTCTTGGCCATCTCTGTGTCTTCTTTGAAGAAACGTCTATTTAGATCTTCTGCCCATTTTTGTATTGGGTTGTTTGTTTTTTTTTAATATTAAGCTGCATGAGCTGTTATATATATTGGAGATTAAACCTTTGTCCGTGGATTCGTTTGCAAATATTTTCTCCCATTCTGAGGGTTGCCTTTTTCCATTCCCGTTTTTGTTTTTTTTTTTTAACAAAGAAAGAAAGAAAGCAAAAGAAGCAGAACCCTAATGTGCAGAACAAATATGCAGAACAAAATATGCCTCTTGAAAGTGTCGTTTTGAAATATGGACGTCTTTTGAATTTTTTGGTCGATATATGACCCCAGGATTTGTTTTCAGGGCAGGTGTCATTTACAGGCCTGCAATGATTTTGAATATCAACTGACCATTAGCGCTGGGATTAAAGGTGCTGTTGTGTGAAACGGCCACAAGGGGGCAGCAGTTCGCCCTTACCAAATCTGGTTACTAGGGCAGCAGAGCCTCAATGGAAGTCTTGTTCTAGGTTGTAATTTAGAATGGAATGTGCCAGGAGAAGGCCCCTTAAGTTTGTCTCACTACTTCTTGTTCGTTTTTTTAATTTTATTTTTTTATTTTTTTTTTATCACAGCGTGTTTGATTACAATGTTTGGCTTGTTGCAGGTGTGCAAGATGTGGTTCTTTTACACATATACATATGTCTGTTCTTGCTGGGATCCTTTTCCCATGTACGTTATGACAGAATGTTGAGTAGTCTTCTCTTGGTATTCTGTAGGTCTTTGGTGATTTTATATTTCACCTGTGTTTGTATATGTCTGTTAACCCCAATCTCGTAATGTAACCAATCCTCACACCTTTCCGTTGGTGAACCATAAGTTTGTTTAATGAATCTGGGATTGCCCTTCTCTGTGGAAATATCTTCACTGGTATCCATTTTTAGGTAACACCTATAAGTGATATCATACGATACGTGTCTTTCTCTTTCTGACTTACTACAAGTCACGTGATCACCTCTAGACTCATCTACGGTGCTGCAAATGGCATTGTGTCCTTTTCTTCCTTGGCTCATATTCTGTCTGTACATGTACCAGTTCTTCTTTGTCCACTCATCTGTTGATGGACTTTTTGGTTGCTTCCACGTCATGGCTATTGTAATGCTGCGGCAATGCACGTTTGCCTGCCTGTGTCTTTCCAATTCTGTCTTCTTAGGTTATAGGCCCAGGAGTGGGCCTGCTGGATCATATGGTAGCGGAATGTTTACCTTGTAGAGGCACCTCCAGTCTGTTCTCATTAGTGGCTCTTACCAGGTTACGTCCCGCTTAAAGTTGAGGGTATGCACTTCTCCACAACACCTTCAGCATTTTTTGTTTGTAGTTTTTTTGCTGATGTGTGTTCTGACTAGTGTGAGCCGATACCACTTTGTGGCTGGATTTGCATGCGTCTCATAATCCCTTGAAATTGAGCTTTCTGGCATGTCCTTCTTTTCTTCAACTGTGAGTACAGCTTACCTCTTCAAATGGTCTTCGTGAAGTGTGTGTGACATTTAGAAATATTTTGGCCATTACCTCCCCCAAGATGTTTTGAGGGCAGGTTTCATTTACAGCCCACCAGTACTGCTGCCTATGAAGTGACCCTTAGCACAGGTCTTAAAGCTGCTGTTGCAGGTAACGGCCAGAGGGCGGCAGCATTTCTGCTTTTCCCCACCTGGGAACTAGGGAAACAGACCATCCGGGCAGTGGTGTTCCTCGGTTATATATTAGAGTGGAATGTGCCCCCCAAAGCTGATGTCTCCTTACTTATGTTTGTTTTATAAATTGTATTTATATATATTTTTTATTGGAGTCATATTCCATTGTGTACATGGACCACTTCTTCTTTGTGCATTCCTCTGATGATGGACATTTTCGTAGCTTCCAAGTGTTGGCTATGGTAAATATTGCTGGAGTGGAGGATTGCCAGCCTGTGTTTTTTTTTTTTTTTTTTTTTTTTGCGGTACGTGGGCCTCTCACTGCGGTGGACCCCCCCATTGCAGAGCACAGGCTCCGGACGCGCAGGCCCAGCAGCCCTAGCTCACGGGACAAGCCGCTCCGCGGCACGTGGGATCTTCCCGACCCGGAGCATGAACGCGTGTCCCCTGCATTGGCAGGCGGGCTCTCAACCACTGCGCCACCGGTGAAGCCCAGCCTGTGTTTCTTTGATTCTCATCCCCTCAGGCGATAGGCCCAGCAGTGGGTATGCTTGATTGAATGGTAGCTCAGTATTTACCTTTACAAGGCACCTCATTTTTGTTTTCATTACTGGCTCTTCCCATGTCCCACTTTGGACCAAGGGTAGGCATTTCTCTAAAACCCCTTCAGCATTTACTTTTTGCAGAATTCTTGCTGATGGCCATTCTGACTGGTGTGAGCGGATAGGTTTTTGTAATTTGGATTTGCATATCTTTAATTATTCCTAATGTTCAGCATTTTTCCATGCCGTTTTAAATTTCTTTTTTTTTGCCATTACACTATGCTTTTATTAGAAAAAATATATATATATATGTATTGGGGAACATTAAATATCTTGGATGTGCTAATGAGAAAATCATTTTCTCTACATGGACTGAATTTTTACTTGGAGACATGTTTTCCTACTAAAGGGAAGACTAAAGAAGGATTTTACTGTCGACCAGGCAAGACACCTCCCCAAAGATGACAATGCCTTGGACAGTGTTTATGGCGGGCTGGGGCACCTGGAATCCTTGGCCCATACTGGCAGGTACTAACTGGAAACACACTCTTCCTGGGGGACAAGGATGGGAGGCACCTTAGGCCCAGCTGCTCATCGTCGAACCTTACACTTTTCAAACTATGTTGGTGTCTGACTTCCCTTTCCCTGACAGAACAACTCTGGCCCTTGGAGGTGGCTTTATGACTGCAGGCTGTAGAACCCATCATTCTCCCTTGCTCTGGGTAGGAGGTAAGCCTATGGTAGCAGAAACCCCCACATACTGGGACTTGGAATTCCAGTCTGTGCTCATTTAACTCTGTGGCATGAAGTCCATGGTGAATTGCTCTTTTTTCTTCTACGATCTGTCCAACAGCTGTCATGAGTGCCTGACCCTCAGCAGTCTCACTCTTCAAGATTGATCTGCTTTTGACTGATCCGTGACTCCGGGCAGTGGCTGATATGGGCTTTTTTTTTTTCTTTGCAGAGCATCTCGACCATTGACTTTTTTATTGGGGAAAATCCACTTTAAAAATAGCCTCATCCTTTTTCTGAAGAGGCTTTCTGGAGGGCTATATTTCTTCTCTGGCATGAGCTGGAGACATCTGCTCCCAATAGAGTCTGTTATGCCCCTGACCTGGGCAGGGCGGCTCATACTTCCAGCTTGAGGGGTCCCTCATTCTTTAAACCTCTCTTCGTGCTCTCCTGGTTTATGCCTCCTATGGTCCTCTCTTTTGTAAGTAGGGGCAATCATCTTGCTCTGGCTCTTCCATGAGTCTTGGAGTTTTGAAGTTTGGGGCTCCTGCTGCCCTAGGTTGCTCCTTTGGCCTTCCATAAGGCCACTTGGCTCCTGGGAAGCTAACGTGTCTCTGGTGGGGACTCTCTGGGGATGGCACTGAGGCACCTGAGAAGCCAAGTTGTCTGCAGCAAGGAACCTGTGTTTGGGAAAGTCCTGAAGCTGGTTGTCTGACTGTACCTTTACTTTGGAGTTAAACTCACTAGCAACCTCCATGTTAAGGCATGGCTCACCTAGATGTTGGAAAACAGACATTCTAGGTAGTAGGAAACTTTTACTGGCCCCTGGCACCTCTAAACTCCTCATAGGTACATCTGTGGTTTGGGATTTTGTCAACACTTTGGTTTCCAAGATAACACTAGACTGTGGTTGAAGAGCAGGAGACTCCTTGGCCTCCACAGCCTCCCTGGCCTCTTCACCTCTCAAAGATTGGGATCCTAAGTTCACCTCCATCACTGTTACCCTACGGCAGGGGTCTCCTGAGGCCTGACCACCACTCTCCTCTCTTGGCTCGTTCCTGACCATTGCTGAACTTGGACCTGGCTCTAGGCTGTCCCTCTTGACCCACTCCACAGTCTCACTCTTCCAGGTTCTGCCCACAAGGCTGAGTGTGAGGGACTGAGAAGGTGGCCTGCCCTGCTGTGCAGTCAGAGAAGCCTTTGAGGGCCCATGGTAGTCACCAGGTGGAATCGCTCCCAGGGCACTCTGGATTTCCTTACACACAGTGGAGGGGACAAGGAGAGGCCTCTTCAGGGCAGGAACGGACTCTTCTGTTCTCACCTTCTCTCCTGAATGAGCCTGAGGAGGTTTCTCCAGGAACTCAGCAAACGTGACTGTTGAGTGGGACCCAGATACACAGGTGGCTGGAGGGGACGAGGCTAACCGCAGGGTGGTGGAGGGTTGGAACTTTGTCGACTTCAAGAGATTGATGGGCTTGAGGACCTTGAGGGGTAGGGTCCACCCGTGCTTTACCCAAAACCTTGTAATATGTGCTTCCAGCACCTCTCGAGTGTCTTGAACCAGGAAGGAAGCCCTACAGGAGGTGTTCCTGCAGGGTTCCCAACCCTTCAAGCAGTATCCTCCACAGGCTCCAGCAGGCACTGCTTTGCACATCTCACCAGGAGGGTCTTGACATGAGAGCTGATGAAAGTTGCCCTTGCCAGGAAGCCTCCCCAGGCAGCTCCGCAGAGGTGAAGCCAGGTTGTGAGTCCCCTCCAGTTCTTCCAGGCAATCTCTGCAAGCTTTCAAAGATCGACTTTTCTTCCTACTCCTGCTCCTCCCCTTCAGCTCTACTTGATGCCTCCTGATGTTTCTAGGTTTCCTAGGTGGTGCTAAGAATGGATTACTCTGGAAGCAGGGGAGTAACACGAGGAAGAGCCCCAGTCCACACAGGAAGCCAAGGATGATATCAATCACCCAGGAAGTTGGGCTGGATCTCAGCCAGATAGCAACAGTGTTTTTCAAAGAAAAGAGATTCTCCGTCTTCTGAACTGCATTGCCGCCCTCAGGCAACAGAGCCCTGGGAGTTCACTTGATGGCAGAACCCCAGGCCTGCATCACAGAGCTGTGGCCTTGTCACAAAGGGCTCCTGAGTGTGGGGGAGGGGCACTAAGAGCAATAGGCTGAATCACTGCCCCTCCTTCCCATCCAGACCTTTATCCAGCTTTAACCTGAGAGAGCTGCGGAGAGCCACAGCGGCGGACAGGTGGCGGCGCCGGGGCTGGGCGCCGGTGGGGCCGGCCAGGTGCAGGTGGAGGGGCTCGCGGGCCGCCCGGACGGCCCCCGGGCCCGCGGCGGAGTCTGGGTCCGGGCCAGCCACCCCCGGAGCGTCGGGTGTGCCGCTGCCTTCCAGGGCCGCCTTCGGGCCGCATGGAGCGGCCCCTCTGGCGCTCTGTGGTGGTGGTGGTGGAGGGGGGGGGCGGAGGAGGTGGGGCCTGCAGCGGTGGCCGGCGGGGGGCGGAGCTGGCGGCCACCGCCGCGGGCGACTAAAGGAGAAGGCGGAGCCTCAGCGGGAGGCCAAAAGCCTACAGCACCCGGTATTCCCAGGCGGTCTCCCATCCAAGTACTAACCAGGCCCGACCCTGCTTAGCTTCCGAGATCAGACGAGATCGGGCGCGTTCAGGGTGGTATGGCCGTAGACGGGGGCGGGGACCGCGGGCTGCCTCTTGAGGCCCAGCTTCGCTTGTCCTTGCGCCTTACCGCCGTCCCCGCGGCCAGCCCGCCCCGGCAGCGCCCCGCCGCCCGCCCAGGCAGGGCAACGGAGGCCTCGGGTACCGGGGCGTGGCGGAGGGGCCGTTTTAAACTTCTGGTACAGAAAAACAGAAAAAAACGGAGAGTACAATTAACCTCTTGAAATTGTCCTCTTGCGTGCTTGCCCTCTTTAGAAGTTTTGGGTCCATTTTCGACCCCAGGGTTGTTTTTCAGGGCAGGTGCCATTTACAGGCTGCAATGAGTGTGAATATTTAGCGACCATGAGCACTGGGTTTAAAGCTGCTGTTGTGGCAAACGGCCACAAGGCGGCAGCATTTCTCCATTCCCAAATCTGGTTACGAGGGCAGCAGAGCCTTTCGGGGACCAATGGAATACAGAAGAAGGCATCACTGAAGTCTAATACGGAATACCGTGTCCTGGTGGATGGTAGAATGACCAGCAGGGTGTAGGAATTAGGAACTACCGGATGTATATCCTCGGTGGCTTCACTGACTGTCCCGACATCGTTTACCAGGTCCCCAGCAGCCCACGGGGCTCTCGTGGTCAGGGCAATCCCAGGATATGGAGCTCACCTGGGCAGGCCCCCCCCTCCCCAGCAGCCCATGGCGCTCTCGTGGTCAGGCCCCTCCCAGGATACGGAGCTGCCCTGGGCAGGTACCCCGGCAGGGCTGGGCACACAGGTACCGTGCACGTAGCCCTCATTGCAGAGCAGCCCAGATCACCTGTCACTCAGAGCTGACACAGAGCACCTCAGAGCAGGACTTGAGCTAACAAACAGCAGCTCCGACGGGTCTGTGACCCTGGGCATCACTCTGTGCGGCCTCCCTCTGCCTGGTCTTCCAGAGGCTTCCACCGCAGCCGGGGCACCAGGCCTCTGTCTCCACCCATCACCCCTGCTCTCCCTGACTCCTGGGTTCCTCTCATTAGGAGAGGGTCTTCTTGAAGTTGTCTCCCACTCATGGGCCAGATAAAAGGATTAGAAAACAAGCCGGAGCTGCAGCCCCTTGTCTATCCAGACTCTCAGGAGCCCACACCTGTTCCTTGGACCTGGCCGGTTCAGCGAGGTCCATTTTCTGCACTGTGAGTCCCTGAGGGGTGAGGATGGGCTGACCTGGGCGGCCTGACCCTGCCGGCCAGCCCTCCCCAGGTGTGCCTGGGTTGAGGTCCATATAAACACGGCTCCAGGCAGCAAGAGCCCCTGCAGCTGTGCCTGACGCCATATTCTCTGCCCCGTCAGCAGTCTCGGGGCTGTGCTGGTGGGAGGGAGTGAGGGGCCACGGCTCTGTGGGTGGCCCGGTGTGAGTGGGGCTCTGCTGGACTTTCTGCAGGAGTTGCCGGGCTGCCACCTGCTAAAGAAGAGGAGGTGTCACCCATACCTTCCGTTGGAATTTCTCCCCGGGCAGAGGTGAGGAAGGAAAAAAGCAGTGGGGGCCGGGACAGGAGGAGTATCTCAGGCAGGGAAATGGAAAGCTTCCAGAAGAGCGCCCGGGGCCAGGACCATCCTGGCTGGCCTGCAGGCACCAAGTCGGCCTGCGTGCTGTCGCTGCTGTGGCTCCACGGCCCTTCCTCTAGGCTTTCAAGTCCTTGGACATATTCAGGTGTTTTACCTGGGAAGGGTGGGAACAGTTCAGCCGCAGCTGGCCTGGGGCTCGGCTCACGTTTACTCACAGACGCCTCGGCACGGTCCCCCAGCTTTGCAGTGAGGACGCTCCTTGCGGGGGTGGGGGGGCTGCTGGCTGCATGGGAGATGATTCCCCACCTCTGACCAACTTCAGAATTGTTTGCCGCTGGAGCCAGTGCCCTGATAGGGTTTTCCTGTGTATAACTGGTGGGTTCTGTTTTTTTTTTTTTTTTTTCTTGTTTGGTTCAAGTTAGATTTTATTCCTCTTCTATGTATTTATAGATATAAGCATGGAAATAATTCATTCCTATAAATACATCTGTGTGAAGGGAAGAACTTTTTTTCCGTTTTATTTTCAAATTTTATTTATTTTTAAAAATTTTGAAATTTAAGTTTATTTTGTTATTCAGCAGGATTATTATTAGTTATCTATTTTATGCATATACATGTATACAGGACAATCCCAGTCACCCGACTCATCCCACCACCAACAACCCATGGCTTCCCCCCTCTTGGTGTCCATACGTTTGTTCTCTACCTCTGTGTCTCTATTTCTGCCCTGCAAACCGGGTCATCTGCACCATTTTTCTAGGTTCCACATATATGCATTAATATACAATATTTGTTTTTCTCCTTCTGACTTACTTCACTCGGTATGACAGTCTCTAGGTCCGTCGACGTCTCCACAGATGACCCAGTTTCGTTCCTTTTTATGGCTGAGTAATATTCCGTTTTATATATGGACCACATCATTATCCGTTCGTCTGTCTGTGGGCATTTAGGTGGCTTCCATTACCTGGCTATTGTAAATAGTGCTGCAATGAACATTGTGGTGAATGTGTCTTTTTGATTTATGGTTTTCTCTGGCTATATGCCCAGAAGTGGGATTGCTGGATCCTATGGTAATTCTATTTTTAGTTTTTTAAGGAACCTCCATGCTGTTCTCCATAGTGACTGTATCAATTTACATTCCCACCAATAGTGGAAGAGGGTTCCTTTGGTCCACACCCTCCCCAGCATTTGTTGTTTGTACATTTTCTGATGATGCCCATTCTAACGGGTGTGAGGTGATACCTCACTGTAGTTTTGATGTGCATTTCTCTGATGATGAGTGATGTTGAGCAGCTTTTCATGTGCGTCTTGGCCATCTCTGTGTCTTCTTTGAAGAAACGTCTATTTAGATCTTCTGCCCATTTTTGTATTGGGTTGTTTGTTTTTTTTTAATATTAAGCTGCATGAGCTGTTATATATATTGGAGATTAAACCTTTGTCCGTGGATTCGTTTGCAAATATTTTCTCCCATTCTGAGGGTTGCCTTTTTCCATTCCCGTTTTTGTTTTTTTTTTTTAACAAAGAAAGAAAGAAAGCAAAAGAAGCAGAACCCTAATGTGCAGAACAAATATGCAGAACAAAATATGCCTCTTGAAAGTGTCGTTTTGAAATATGGACGTCTTTTGAATTTTTTGGTCGATATATGACCCCAGGATTTGTTTTCAGGGCAGGTGTCATTTACAGGCCTGCAATGATTTTGAATATCAACTGACCATTAGCGCTGGGATTAAAGGTGCTGTTGTGTGAAACGGCCACAAGGGGGCAGCAGTTCGCCCTTACCAAATCTGGTTACTAGGGCAGCAGAGCCTCAATGGAAGTCTTGTTCTAGGTTGTAATTTAGAATGGAATGTGCCAGGAGAAGGCCCCTTAAGTTTGTCTCACTACTTCTTGTTCGTTTTTTTAATTTTATTTTTTTATTTTTTTTTTTATCACAGCGTGTTTGATTACAATGTTTGGCTTGTTGCAGGTGTGCAAGATGTGGTTCTTTTACACATATACATATGTCTGTTCTTGCTGGGATCCTTTTCCCATGTACGTTATGACAGAATGTTGAGTAGTCTTCTCTTGGTATTCTGTAGGTCTTTGGTGATTTTATATTTCACCTGTGTTTGTATATGTCTGTTAACCCCAATCTCGTAATGTAACCAATCCTCACACCTTTCCGTTGGTGAACCATAAGTTTGTTTAATGAATCTGGGATTGCCCTTCTCTGTGGAAATATCTTCACTGGTATCCATTTTTAGGTAACACCTATAAGTGATATCATACGATACGTGTCTTTCTCTTTCTGACTTACTACAAGTCACGTGATCACCTCTAGACTCATCTACGGTGCTGCAAATGGCATTGTGTCCTTTTCTTCCTTGGCTCATATTCTGTCTGTACATGTACCAGTTCTTCTTTGTCCACTCATCTGTTGATGGACTTTTTGGTTGCTTCCACGTCATGGCTATTGTAATGCTGCGGCAATGCACGTTTGCCTGCCTGTGTCTTTCCAATTCTGTCTTCTTAGGTTATAGGCCCAGGAGTGGGCCTGCTGGATCATATGGTAGCGGAATGTTTACCTTGTAGAGGCACCTCCAGTCTGTTCTCATTAGTGGCTCTTACCAGGTTACGTCCCGCTTAAAGTTGAGGGTATGCACTTCTCCACAACACCTTCAGCATTTTTTGTTTGTAGTTTTTTTGCTGATGTGTGTTCTGACTAGTGTGAGCCGATACCACTTTGTGGCTGGATTTGCATGCGTCTCATAATCCCTTGAAATTGAGCTTTCTGGCATGTCCTTCTTTTCTTCAACTGTGAGTACAGCTTACCTCTTCAAATGGTCTTCGTGAAGTGTGTGTGACATTTAGAAATATTTTGGCCATTACCTCCCCCAAGATGTTTTGAGGGCAGGTTTCATTTACAGCCCACCAGTACTGCTGCCTATGAAGTGACCCTTAGCACAGGTCTTAAAGCTGCTGTTGCAGGTAACGGCCAGAGGGCGGCAGCATTTCTGCTTTTCCCCACCTGGGAACTAGGGAAACAGACCATCCGGGCAGTGGTGTTCCTCGGTTATATATTAGAGTGGAATGTGCCCCCCAAAGCTGATGTCTCCTTACTTATGTTTGTTTTATAAATTGTATTTATATATATTTTTTATTGGAGTCATATTCCATTGTGTACATGGACCACTTCTTCTTTGTGCATTCCTCTGATGATGGACATTTTCGTAGCTTCCAAGTGTTGGCTATGGTAAATATTGCTGGAGTGGAGGATTGCCAGCCTGTGTTTTTTTTTTTTTTTTTTTTTTTTGCGGTACGTGGGCCTCTCACTGCGGTGGACCCCCCCATTGCAGAGCACAGGCTCCGGACGCGCAGGCCCAGCAGCCCTAGCTCACGGGACAAGCCGCTCCGCGGCACGTGGGATCTTCCCGACCCGGAGCATGAACGCGTGTCCCCTGCATTGGCAGGCGGGCTCTCAACCACTGCGCCACCGGTGAAGCCCAGCCTGTGTTTCTTTGATTCTCATCCCCTCAGGCGATAGGCCCAGCAGTGGGTATGCTTGATTGAATGGTAGCTCAGTATTTACCTTTACAAGGCACCTCATTTTTGTTTTCATTACTGGCTCTTCCCATGTCCCACTTTGGACCAAGGGTAGGCATTTCTCTAAAACCCCTTCAGCATTTACTTTTTGCAGAATTCTTGCTGATGGCCATTCTGACTGGTGTGAGCGGATAGGTTTTTGTAATTTGGATTTGCATATCTTTAATTATTCCTAATGTTCAGCATTTTTCCATGCCGTTTTAAATTTCTTTTTTTGGCCATTACACTATGCTTTTATTAGGAAAAAAAAATATATATATATATGTATTGGGGAACATTAAATATCTTGGATGTGCTAATGAGAAAATCATTTTCTCTACATGGACTGAATTTTTACTTGGAGACATGTTTTCCTACTAAAGGGAAGACTAAAGAAGGATTTTACTGTCGACCAGGCAAGACACCTCCCCAAAGATGACAATGCCTTGGACAGTGTTTATGGCGGGCTGGGGCACCTGGAATCCTTGGCCCATACTGGGCAGGTACTAACTGGAAACACACTCTTCCTGGGGGACAAGGATGGGAGGCACCTTAGGCCCAGCTGCTCATCGTCGAACCTTACACTTTTCAAACTATGTTGGTGTCTGACTTCCCTTTCCCTGACAGAACAACTCTGGCCCTTGGAGGTGGCTTTATGACTGCAGGCTGTAGAACCCATCATTCTCCCTTGCTCTGGGTAGGAGGTAAGCCTATGGTAGCAGAAACCCCCACATACTGGGACTTGGAATTCCAGTCTGTGCTCATTTAACTCTGTGGCATGAAGTCCATGGTGAATTGCTCTTTTTTCTTCTACGATCTGTCCAACAGCTGTCATGAGTGCCTGACCCTCAGCAGTCTCACTCTTCAAGATTGATCTGCTTTTGACTGATCCGTGACTCCGGGCAGTGGCTGATATGGGCTTTTTTTTTTCTTTGCAGAGCATCTCGACCATTGACTTTTTTATTGGGGAAAATCCACTTTAAAAATAGCCTCATCCTTTTTCTGAAGAGGCTTTCTGGAGGGCTATATTTCTTCTCTGGCATGAGCTGGAGACATCTGCTCCCAATAGAGTCTGTTATGCCCCTGACCTGGGCAGGGCGGCTCATACTTCCAGCTTGAGGGGTCCCTCATTCTTTAAACCTCTCTTCGTGCTCTCCTGGTTTATGCCTCCTACGGTCCTCTCTTTTGTAAGTAGGGGCAATCATCTTGCTCTGGCTCTTCCATGAGTCTTGGAGTTTTGAAGTTTGGGGCTCCTGCTGCCCTAGGTTGCTCCTTTGGCCTTCCATAAGGCCACTTGGCTCCTGGGAAGCTAACGTGTCTCTGGTGGGGACTCTCTGGGGATGGCACTGAGGCACCTGAGAAGCCAAGTTGTCTGCAGCAAGGAACCTGTGTTTGGGAAAGTCCTGAAGCTGGTTGTCTGACTGTACCTTTACTTTGGAGTTAAACTCACTAGCAACCTCCATGTTAAGGCATGGCTCACCTAGATGTTGGAAAACAGACATTCTAGGTAGTAGGAAACTTTTACTGGCCCCTGGCACCTCTAAACTCCTCATAGGTACATCTGTGGTTTGGGATTTTGTCAACACTTTGGTTTCCAAGATAACACTAGACTGTGGTTGAAGAGCAGGAGACTCCTTGGCCTCCACAGCCTCCCTGGCCTCTTCACCTCTCAAAGATTGGGATCCTAAGTTCACCTCCATCACTGTTACCCTACGGCAGGGGTCTCCTGAGGCCTGACCACCACTCTCCTCTCTTGGCTCGTTCCTGACCATTGCTGAACTTGGACCTGGCTCTAGGCTGTCCCTCTTGACCCACTCCACAGTCTCACTCTTCCAGGTTCTGCCCACAAGGCTGAGTGTGAGGGACTGAGAAGGTGGCCTGCCCTGCTGTGCAGTCAGAGAAGCCTTTGAGGGCCCATGGTAGTCACCAGGTGGAATCGCTCCCAGGGCACTCTGGATTTCCTTACACACAGTGGAGGGGACAAGGAGAGGCCTCTTCAGGGCAGGAACGGACTCTTCTGTTCTCACCTTCTCTCCTGAATGAGCCTGAGGAGGTTTCTCCAGGAACTCAGCAAACGTGACTGTTGAGTGGGACCCAGATACACAGGTGGCTGGAGGGGACGAGGCTAACCGCAGGGTGGTGGAGGGTTGGAACTTTGTCGACTTCAAGAGATTGATGGGCTTGAGGACCTTGAGGGGTAGGGTCCACCCGTGCTTTACCCAAAACCTTGTAATATGTGCTTCCAGCACCTCTCGAGTGTCTTGAACCAGGAAGGAAGCCCTACAGGAGGTGTTCCTGCAGGGTTCCCAACCCTTCAAGCAGTATCCTCCACAGGCTCCAGCAGGCACTGCTTTGCACATCTCACCAGGAGGGTCTTGACATGAGAGCTGATGAAAGTTGCCCTTGCCAGGAAGCCTCCCCAGGCAGCTCCGCAGAGGTGAAGCCAGGTTGTGAGTCCCCTCCAGTTCTTCCAGGCAATCTCTGCAAGCTTTCAAAGATCGACTTTTCTTCCTACTCCTGCTCCTCCCCTTCAGCTCTACTTGATGCCTCCTGATGTTTCTAGGTTTCCTAGGTGGTGCTAAGAATGGATTACTCTGGAAGCAGGGGAGTAACACGAGGAAGAGCCCCAGTCCACACAGGAAGCCAAGGATGATATCAATCACCCAGGAAGTTGGGCTGGATCTCAGCCAGATAGCAACAGTGTTTTTCAAAGAAAAGAGATTCTCCGTCTTCTGAACTGCATTGCCGCCCTCAGGCAACAGAGCCCTGGGAGTTCACTTGACGGCAGAACCCCAGGCCTGCATCACAGAGCTGTGGCCTTGTCACAAAGGGCTCCTGAGTGTGGGGGAGGGGCACTAAGAGCAATAGGCTGAATCACTGCCCCTCCTTCCCATCCAGACCTTTATCCAGCTTTAACCTGAGAGAGCTGCGGAGAGCCACAGCGGCGGACAGGTGGCGGCGCCGGGGCTGGGCGCCGGTGGGGCCGGCCAGGTGCAGGTGGAGGGGCTCGCGGGCCGCCCGGACGGCCCCCGGGCCCGCGGCGGAGTCTGGGTCCGGGCCAGCCACCCCCGGAGCGTCGGGTGTGCCGCTGCCTTCCAGGGCCGCCTTCGGGCCGCATGGAGCGGCCCCTCTGGCGCTCTGTGGTGGTGGTGGTGGAGGGGGGGGGCGGAGGAGGTGGGGCCTGCAGCGGTGGCCGGCGGGGGGCGGAGCTGGCGGCCACCGCCGCGGGCGACTAAAGGAGAAGGCGGAGCCTCAGCGGGAGGCCAAAAGCCTACAGCACCCGGTATTCCCAGGCGGTCTCCCATCCAAGTACTAACCAGGCCCGACCCTGCTTAGCTTCCGAGATCAGACGAGATCGGGCGCGTTCAGGGTGGTATGGCCGTAGACGGGGGCGGGGACCGCGGGCTGCCTCTTGAGGCCCAGCTTCGCTTGTCCTTGCGCCTTACCGCCGTCCCCGCGGCCAGCCCGCCCCGGCAGCGCCCCGCCGCCCGCCCAGGCAGGGCAACGGAGGCCTCGGGTACCGGGGCGTGGCGGAGGGGCCGTTTTAAACTTCTGGTACAGAAAAACAGAAAAAAACGGAGAGTACAATTAACCTCTTGAAATTGTCCTCTTGCGTGCTTGCCCTCTTTAGAAGTTTTGGGTCCATTTTCGACCCCAGGGTTGTTTTTCAGGGCAGGTGCCATTTACAGGCTGCAATGAGTGTGAATATTTAGCGACCATGAGCACTGGGTTTAAAGCTGCTGTTGTGGCAAACGGCCACAAGGCGGCAGCATTTCTCCATTCCCAAATCTGGTTACGAGGGCAGCAGAGCCTTTCGGGGACCAATGGAATACAGAAGAAGGCATCACTGAAGTCTAATACCGAATACCGTGTCCTGGTGGATGGTAGAATGACCAGCAGGGTGTAGGAATTAGGAACTACCGGATGTATATCCTCGGTGGCTTCACTGACTGTCCCGACATCGTTTACCAGGTCCCCAGCAGCCCACGGGGCTCTCGTGGTCAGGGCAATCCCAGGATATGGAGCTCACCTGGGCAGGCCCCCCCCTCCCCAGCAGCCCATGGCGCTCTCGTGGTCAGGCCCCTCCCAGGATACGGAGCTGCCCTGGGCAGGTACCCCGGCAGGGCTGGGCACACAGGTACCGTGCACGTAGCCCTCATTGCAGAGCAGCCCAGATCACCTGTCACTCAGAGCTGACACAGAGCACCTCAGAGCAGGACTTGAGCTAACAAACAGCAGCTCCGACGGGTCTGTGACCCTGGGCATCACTCTGTGCGGCCTCCCTCTGCCTGGTCTTCCAGAGGCTTCCACCGCAGCCGGGGCACCAGGCCTCTGTCTCCACCCATCACCCCTGCTCTCCCTGACTCCTGGGTTCCTCTCATTAGGAGAGGGTCTTCTTGAAGTTGTCTCCCACTCATGGGCCAGATAAAAGGATTAGAAAACAAGCCGGAGCTGCAGCCCCTTGTCTATCCAGACTCTCAGGAGCCCACACCTGTTCCTTGGACCTGGCCGGTTCAGCGAGGTCCATTTTCTGCACTGTGAGTCCCTGAGGGGTGAGGATGGGCTGACCTGGGCGGCCTGACCCTGCCGGCCAGCCCTCCCCAGGTGTGCCTGGGTTGAGGTCCATATAAACACGGCTCCAGGCAGCAAGAGCCCCTGCAGCTGTGCCTGACGCCATATTCTCTGCCCCGTCAGCAGTCTCGGGGCTGTGCTGGTGGGAGGGAGTGAGGGGCCACGGCTCTGTGGGTGGCCCGGTGTGAGTGGGGCTCTGCTGGACTTTCTGCAGGAGTTGCCGGGCTGCCACCTGCTAAAGAAGAGGAGGTGTCACCCATACCTTCCGTTGGAATTTCTCCCCGGGCAGAGGTGAGGAAGGAAAAAAGCAGTGGGGGCCGGGACAGGAGGAGTATCTCAGGCAGGGAAATGGAAAGCTTCCAGAAGAGCGCCCGGGGCCAGGACCATCCTGGCTGGCCTGCAGGCACCAAGTCGGCCTGCGTGCTGTCGCTGCTGTGGCTCCACGGCCCTTCCTCTAGGCTTTCAAGTCCTTGGACATATTCAGGTGTTTTACCTGGGAAGGGTGGGAACAGTTCAGCCGCAGCTGGCCTGGGGCTCGGCTCACGTTTACTCACAGACGCCTCGGCACGGTCCCCCAGCTTTGCAGTGAGGACGCTCCTTGCGGGGGTGGGGGGGCTGCTGGCTGCATGGGAGATGATTCCCCACCTCTGACCAACTTCAGAATTGTTTGCCGCTGGAGCCAGTGCCCTGATAGGGTTTTCCTGTGTATAACTGGTGGGTTCTGTTTTTTTTTTTTTTTTTTTCTTGTTTGGTTCAAGTTAGATTTTATTCCTCTTCTATGTATTTATAGATATAAGCATGGAAATAATTCATTCCTATAAATACATCTGTGTGAAGGGAAGAACTTTTTTTCCGTTTTATTTTCAAATTTTATTTATTTTTAAAAATTTTGAAATTTAAGTTTATTTTGTTATTCAGCAGGATTATTATTAGTTATCTATTTTATGCATATACATGTATACAGGACAATCCCAGTCACCCGACTCATCCCACCACCAACAACCCATGGCTTCCCCCCTCTTGGTGTCCATACGTTTGTTCTCTACCTCTGTGTCTCTATTTCTGCCCTGCAAACCGGGTCATCTGCACCATTTTTCTAGGTTCCACATATATGCATTAATATACAATATTTGTTTTTCTCCTTCTGACTTACTTCACTCGGTATGACAGTCTCTAGGTCCGTCGACGTCTCCACAGATGACCCAGTTTCGTTCCTTTTTATGGCTGAGTAATATTCCGTTTTATATATGGACCACATCATTATCCGTTCGTCTGTCTGTGGGCATTTAGGTGGCTTCCATTACCTGGCTATTGTAAATAGTGCTGCAATGAACATTGTGGTGAATGTGTCTTTTTGATTTATGGTTTTCTCTGGCTATATGCCCAGAAGTGGGATTGCTGGATCCTATGGTAATTCTATTTTTAGTTTTTTAAGGAACCTCCATGCTGTTCTCCATAGTGACTGTATCAATTTACATTCCCACCAATAGTGGAAGAGGGTTCCTTTGGTCCACACCCTCCCCAGCATTTGTTGTTTGTACATTTTCTGATGATGCCCATTCTAACGGGTGTGAGGTGATACCTCACTGTAGTTTTGATGTGCATTTCTCTGATGATGAGTGATGTTGAGCAGCTTTTCATGTGCGTCTTGGCCATCTCTGTGTCTTCTTTGAAGAAACGTCTATTTAGATCTTCTGCCCATTTTTGTATTGGGTTGTTTGTTTTTTTTTAATATTAAGCTGCATGAGCTGTTATATATATTGGAGATTAAACCTTTGTCCGTGGATTCGTTTGCAAATATTTTCTCCCATTCTGAGGGTTGCCTTTGTCCATTCCCGTTTTTGTTTTTTTTTTTTAACAAAGAAAGAAAGAAAGCAAAAGAAGCAGAACCCTAATGTGCAGAACAAATATGCAGAACAAAATATGCCTCTTGAAAGTGTCGTTTTGAAATATGGACGTCTTTTGAATTTTTTGGTCGATATATGACCCCAGGATTTGTTTTCAGGGCAGGTGTCATTTACAGGCCTGCAATGATTTTGAATATCAACTGACCATTAGCGCTGGGATTAAAGGTGCTGTTGTGTGAAACGGCCACAAGGGGGCAGCAGTTCGCCCTTACCAAATCTGGTTACTAGGGCAGCAGAGCCTCAATGGAAGTCTTGTTCTAGGTTGTAATTTAGAATGGAATGTGCCAGGAGAAGGCCCCTTAAGTTTGTCTCACTACTTCTTGTTCGTTTTTTTAATTTTATTTTTTTATTTTTTTTTTTATCACAGCGTGTTTGATTACAATGTTTGGCTTGTTGCAGGTGTGCAAGATGTGGTTCTTTTACACATATACATATGTCTGTTCTTGCTGGGATCCTTTTCCCATGTACGTTATGACAGAATGTTGAGTAGTCTTCTCTTGGTATTCTGTAGGTCTTTGGTGATTTTATATTTCACCTGTGTTTGTATATGTCTGTTAACCCCAATCTCGTAATGTAACCAATCCTCACACCTTTCCGTTGGTGAACCATAAGTTTGTTTAATGAATCTGGGATTGCCCTTCTCTGTGGAAATATCTTCACTGGTATCCATTTTTAGGTAACACCTATAAGTGATATCATACGATACGTGTCTTTCTCTTTCTGACTTACTACAAGTCACGTGATCACCTCTAGACTCATCTACGGTGCTGCAAATGGCATTGTGTCCTTTTCTTCCTTGGCTCATATTCTGTCTGTACATGTACCAGTTCTTCTTTGTCCACTCATCTGTTGATGGACTTTTTGGTTGCTTCCACGTCATGGCTATTGTAATGCTGCGGCAATGCACGTTTGCCTGCCTGTGTCTTTCCAATTCTGTCTTCTTAGGTTATAGGCCCAGGAGTGGGCCTGCTGGATCATATGGTAGCGGAATGTTTACCTTGTAGAGGCACCTCCAGTCTGTTCTCATTAGTGGCTCTTACCAGGTTACGTCCCGCTTAAAGTTGAGGGTATGCACTTCTCCACAACACCTTCAGCATTTTTTGTTTGTAGTTTTTTTGCTGATGTGTGTTCTGACTAGTGTGAGCCGATACCACTTTGTGGCTGGATTTGTATGCGTCTCATAATCCCTTGAAATTGAGCTTTCTGGCATGTCCTTCTTTTCTTCAACTGTGAGTACAGCTTACCTCTTCAAATGGTCTTCGTGAAGTGTGTGTGACATTTAGAAATATTTTGGCCATTACCTCCCCCAAGATGTTTTGAGGGCAGGTTTCATTTACAGCCCACCAGTACTGCTGCCTATGAAGTGACCCTTAGCACAGGTCTTAAAGCTGCTGTTGCAGGTAACGGCCAGAGGGCGGCAGCATTTCTGCTTTTCCCCACCTGGGAACTAGGGAAACAGACCATCCGGGCAGTGGTGTTCCTCGGTTATATATTAGAGTGGAATGTGCCCCCCAAAGCTGATGTCTCCTTACTTATGTTTGTTTTATAAATTGTATTTATATATATTTTTTATTGGAGTCATATTCCATTGTGTACATGGACCACTTCTTCTTTGTGCATTCCTCTGATGATGGACATTTTCGTAGCTTCCAAGTGTTGGCTATGGTAAATATTGCTGGAGTGGAGGATTGCCAGCCTGTGTTTTTTTTTTTTTTTTTTTTTTTTGCGGTACGTGGGCCTCTCACTGCGGTGGACCCCCCCATTGCAGAGCACAGGCTCCGGACGCGCAGGCCCAGCAGCCCTAGCTCACGGGACAAGCCGCTCCGCGGCACGTGGGATCTTCCCGACCCGGAGCATGAACGCGTGTCCCCTGCATTGGCAGGCGGGCTCTCAACCACTGCGCCACCGGTGAAGCCCAGCCTGTGTTTCTTTGATTCTCATCCCCTCAGGCGATAGGCCCAGCAGTGGGTATGCTTGATTGAATGGTAGCTCAGTATTTACCTTTACAAGGCACCTCATTTTTGTTTTCATTACTGGCTCTTCCCATGTCCCACTTTGGACCAAGGGTAGGCATTTCTCTAAAACCCCTTCAGCATTTACTTTTTGCAGAATTCTTGCTGATGGCCATTCTGACTGGTGTGAGCGGATAGGTTTTTGTAATTTGGATTTGCATATCTTTAATTATTCCTAATGTTCAGCATTTTTCCATGCCGTTTTAAATTTCTTTTTTTGGCCATTACACTATGCTTTTATTAGGAAAAAAAATATATATATATATATGTATTGGGGAACATTAAATATCTTGGATGTGCTAATGAGAAAATCATTTTCTCTACATGGACTGAATTTTTACTTGGAGACATGTTTTCCTACTAAAGGGAAGACTAAAGAAGGATTTTACTGTCGACCAGGCAAGACACCTCCCCAAAGATGACAATGCCTTGGACAGTGTTTATGGCGGGCTGGGGCACCTGGAATCCTTGGCCCATACTGGGCAGGTACTAACTGGAAACACACTCTTCCTGGGGGACAAGGATGGGAGGCACCTTAGGCCCAGCTGCTCATCGTCGAACCTTACACTTTTCAAACTATGTTGGTGTCTGACTTCCCTTTCCCTGACAGAACAACTCTGGCCCTTGGAGGTGGCTTTATGACTGCAGGCTGTAGAACCCATCATTCTCCCTTGCTCTGGGTAGGAGGTAAGCCTATGGTAGCAGAAACCCCCACATACTGGGACTTGGAATTCCAGTCTGTGCTCATTTAACTCTGTGGCATGAAGTCCATGGTGAATTGCTCTTTTGTCTTCTACGATCTGTCCAACAGCTGTCATGAGTGCCTGACCCTCAGCAGTCTCACTCTTCAAGATTGATCTGCTTTTGACTGATCCGTGACTCCGGGCAGTGGCTGATATGGGCTTTTTTTTTTCTTTGCAGAGCATCTCGACCATTGACTTTTTTATTGGGGAAAATCCACTTTAAAAATAGCCTCATCCTTTTTCTGAAGAGGCTTTCTGGAGGGCTATATTTCTTCTCTGGCATGAGCTGGAGACATCTGCTCCCAATAGAGTCTGTTATGCCCCTGACCTGGGCAGGGCGGCTCATACTTCCAGCTTGAGGGGTCCCTCATTCTTTAAACCTCTCTTCGTGCTCTCCTGGTTTATGCCTCCTACGGTCCTCTCTTTTGTAAGTAGGGGCAATCATCTTGCTCTGGCTCTTCCATGAGTCTTGGAGTTTTGAAGTTTGGGGCTCCTGCTGCCCTAGGTTGCTCCTTTGGCCTTCCATAAGGCCACTTGGCTCCTGGGAAGCTAACGTGTCTCTGGTGGGGACTCTCTGGGGATGGCACTGAGGCACCTGAGAAGCCAAGTTGTCTGCAGCAAGGAACCTGTGTTTGGGAAAGTCCTGAAGCTGGTTGTCTGACTGTACCTTTACTTTGGAGTTAAACTCACTAGCAACCTCCATGTTAAGGCATGGCTCACCTAGATGTTGGAAAACAGACATTCTAGGTAGTAGGAAACTTTTACTGGCCCCTGGCACCTCTAAACTCCTCATAGGTACATCTGTGGTTTGGGATTTTGTCAACACTTTGGTTTCCAAGATAACACTAGACTGTGGTTGAAGAGCAGGAGACTCCTTGGCCTCCACAGCCTCCCTGGCCTCTTCACCTCTCAAAGATTGGGATCCTAAGTTCACCTCCATCACTGTTACCCTACGGCAGGGGTCTCCTGAGGCCTGACCACCACTCTCCTCTCTTGGCTCGTTCCTGACCATTGCTGAACTTGGACCTGGCTCTAGGCTGTCCCTCTTGACCCACTCCACAGTCTCACTCTTCCAGGTTCTGCCCACAAGGCTGAGTGTGAGGGACTGAGAAGGTGGCCTGCCCTGCTGTGCAGTCAGAGAAGCCTTTGAGGGCCCATGGTAGTCACCAGGTGGAATCGCTCCCAGGGCACTCTGGATTTCCTTACACACAGTGGAGGGGACAAGGAGAGGCCTCTTCAGGGCAGGAACGGACTCTTCTGTTCTCACCTTCTCTCCTGAATGAGCCTGAGGAGGTTTCTCCAGGAACTCAGCAAACGTGACTGTTGAGTGGGACCCAGATACACAGGTGGCTGGAGGGGACGAGGCTAACCGCAGGGTGGTGGAGGGTTGGAACTTTGTCGACTTCAAGAGATTGATGGGCTTGAGGACCTTGAGGGGTAGGGTCCACCCGTGCTTTACCCAAAACCTTGTAATATGTGCTTCCAGCACCTCTCGAGTGTCTTGAACCAGGAAGGAAGCCCTACAGGAGGTGTTCCTGCAGGGTTCCCAACCCTTCAAGCAGTATCCTCCACAGGCTCCAGCAGGCACTGCTTTGCACATCTCACCAGGAGGGTCTTGACATGAGAGCTGATGAAAGTTGCCCTTGCCAGGAAGCCTCCCCAGGCAGCTCCGCAGAGGTGAAGCCAGGTTGTGAGTCCCCTCCAGTTCTTCCAGGCAATCTCTGCAAGCTTTCAAAGATCGACTTTTCTTCCTACTCCTGCTCCTCCCCTTCAGCTCTACTTGATGCCTCCTGATGTTTCTAGGTTTCCTAGGTGGTGCTAAGAATGGATTACTCTGGAAGCAGGGGAGTAACACGAGGAAGAGCCCCAGTCCACACAGGAAGCCAAGGATGATATCAATCACCCAGGAAGTTGGGCTGGATCTCAGCCAGATAGCAACAGTGTTTTTCAAAGAAAAGAGATTCTCCGTCTTCTGAACTGCATTGCCGCCCTCAGGCAACAGAGCCCTGGGAGTTCACTTGATGGCAGAACCCCAGGCCTGCATCACAGAGCTGTGGCCTTGTCACAAAGGGCTCCTGAGTGTGGGGGAGGGGCACTAAGAGCAATAGGCTGAATCACTGCCCCTCCTTCCCATCCAGACCTTTATCCAGCTTTAACCTGAGAGAGCTGCGGAGAGCCACAGCGGCGGACAGGTGGCGGCGCCGGGGCTGGGCGCCGGTGGGGCCGGCCAGGTGCAGGTGGAGGGGCTCGCGGGCCGCCCGGACGGCCCCCGGGCCCGCGGCGGAGTCTGGGTCCGGGCCAGCCACCCCCGGAGCGTCGGGTGTGCCGCTGCCTTCCAGGGCCGCCTTCGGGCCGCATGGAGCGGCCCCTCTGGCGCTCTGTGGTGGTGGTGGTGGAGGGGGGGGGCGGAGGAGGTGGGGCCTGCAGCGGTGGCCGGCGGGGGGCGGAGCTGGCGGCCACCGCCGCGGGCGACTAAAGGAGAAGGCGGAGCCTCAGCGGGAGGCCAAAAGCCTACAGCACCCGGTATTCCCAGGCGGTCTCCCATCCAAGTACTAACCAGGCCCGACCCTGCTTAGCTTCCGAGATCAGACGAGATCGGGCGCGTTCAGGGTGGTATGGCCGTAGACGGGGGCGGGGACCGCGGGCTGCCTCTTGAGGCCCAGCTTCGCTTGTCCTTGCGCCTTACCGCCGTCCCCGCGGCCAGCCCGCCCCGGCAGCGCCCCGCCGCCCGCCCAGGCAGGGCAACGGAGGCCTCGGGTACCGGGGCGTGGCGGAGGGGCCGTTTTAAACTTCTGGTACAGAAAAACAGAAAAAAACGGAGAGTACAATTAACCTCTTGAAATTGTCCTCTTGCGTGCTTGCCCTCTTTAGAAGTTTTGGGTCCATTTTCGACCCCAGGGTTGTTTTTCAGGGCAGGTGCCATTTACAGGCTGCAATGAGTGTGAATATTTAGCGACCATGAGCACTGGGTTTAAAGCTGCTGTTGTGGCAAACGGCCACAAGGCGGCAGCATTTCTCCATTCCCAAATCTGGTTACGAGGGCAGCAGAGCCTTTCGGGGACCAATGGAATACAGAAGAAGGCATCACTGAAGTCTAATACCGAATACCGTGTCCTGGTGGATGGTAGAATGACCAGCAGGGTGTAGGAATTAGGAACTACCGGATGTATATCCTCGGTGGCTTCACTGACTGTCCCGACATCGTTTACCAGGTCCCCAGCAGCCCACGGGGCTCTCGTGGTCAGGGCAATCCCAGGATATGGAGCTCACCTGGGCAGGCCCCCCCCTCCCCAGCAGCCCATGGCGCTCTCGTGGTCAGGCCCCTCCCAGGATACGGAGCTGCCCTGGGCAGGTACCCCGGCAGGGCTGGGCACACAGGTACCGTGCACGTAGCCCTCATTGCAGAGCAGCCCAGATCACCTGTCACTCAGAGCTGACACAGAGCACCTCAGAGCAGGACTTGAGCTAACAAACAGCAGCTCCGACGGGTCTGTGACCCTGGGCATCACTCTGTGCGGCCTCCCTCTGCCTGGTCTTCCAGAGGCTTCCACCGCAGCCGGGGCACCAGGCCTCTGTCTCCACCCATCACCCCTGCTCTCCCTGACTCCTGGGTTCCTCTCATTAGGAGAGGGTCTTCTTGAAGTTGTCTCCCACTCATGGGCCAGATAAAAGGATTAGAAAACAAGCCGGAGCTGCAGCCCCTTGTCTATCCAGACTCTCAGGAGCCCACACCTGTTCCTTGGACCTGGCCGGTTCAGCGAGGTCCATTTTCTGCACTGTGAGTCCCTGAGGGGTGAGGATGGGCTGACCTGGGCGGCCTGACCCTGCCGGCCAGCCCTCCCCAGGTGTGCCTGGGTTGAGGTCCATATAAACACGGCTCCAGGCAGCAAGAGCCCCTGCAGCTGTGCCTGACGCCATATTCTCTGCCCCGTCAGCAGTCTCGGGGCTGTGCTGGTGGGAGGGAGTGAGGGGCCACGGCTCTGTGGGTGGCCCGGTGTGAGTGGGGCTCTGCTGGACTTTCTGCAGGAGTTGCCGGGCTGCCACCTGCTAAAGAAGAGGAGGTGTCACCCATACCTTCCGTTGGAATTTCTCCCCGGGCAGAGGTGAGGAAGGAAAAAAGCAGTGGGGGCCGGGACAGGAGGAGTATCTCAGGCAGGGAAATGGAAAGCTTCCAGAAGAGCGCCCGGGGCCAGGACCATCCTGGCTGGCCTGCAGGCACCAAGTCGGCCTGCGTGCTGTCGCTGCTGTGGCTCCACGGCCCTTCCTCTAGGCTTTCAAGTCCTTGGACATATTCAGGTGTTTTACCTGGGAAGGGTGGGAACAGTTCAGCCGCAGCTGGCCTGGGGCTCGGCTCACGTTTACTCACAGACGCCTCGGCACGGTCCCCCAGCTTTGCAGTGAGGACGCTCCTTGCGGGGGTGGGGGGGCTGCTGGCTGCATGGGAGATGATTCCCCACCTCTGACCAACTTCAGAATTGTTTGCCGCTGGAGCCAGTGCCCTGATAGGGTTTTCCTGTGTATAACTGGTGGGTTCTGTTTTTTTTTTTTTTTTTTCTTGTTTGGTTCAAGTTAGATTTTATTCCTCTTCTATGTATTTATAGATATAAGCATGGAAATAATTCATTCCTATAAATACATCTGTGTGAAGGGAAGAACTTTTTTTCCGTTTTATTTTCAAATTTTATTTATTTTTAAAAATTTTGAAATTTAAGTTTATTTTGTTATTCAGCAGGATTATTATTAGTTATCTATTTTATGCATATACATGTATACAGGACAATCCCAGTCACCCGACTCATCCCACCACCAACAACCCATGGCTTCCCCCCTCTTGGTGTCCATACGTTTGTTCTCTACCTCTGTGTCTCTATTTCTGCCCTGCAAACCGGGTCATCTGCACCATTTTTCTAGGTTCCACATATATGCATTAATATACAATATTTGTTTTTCTCCTTCTGACTTACTTCACTCGGTATGACAGTCTCTAGGTCCGTCGACGTCTCCACAGATGACCCAGTTTCGTTCCTTTTTATGGCTGAGTAATATTCCGTTTTATATATGGACCACATCATTATCCGTTCGTCTGTCTGTGGGCATTTAGGTGGCTTCCATTACCTGGCTATTGTAAATAGTGCTGCAATGAACATTGTGGTGAATGTGTCTTTTTGATTTATGGTTTTCTCTGGCTATATGCCCAGAAGTGGGATTGCTGGATCCTATGGTAATTCTATTTTTAGTTTTTTAAGGAACCTCCATGCTGTTCTCCATAGTGACTGTATCAATTTACATTCCCACCAATAGTGGAAGAGGGTTCCTTTGGTCCACACCCTCCCCAGCATTTGTTGTTTGTACATTTTCTGATGATGCCCATTCTAACGGGTGTGAGGTGATACCTCACTGTAGTTTTGATGTGCATTTCTCTGATGATGAGTGATGTTGAGCAGCTTTTCATGTGCGTCTTGGCCATCTCTGTGTCTTCTTTGAAGAAACGTCTATTTAGATCTTCTGCCCATTTTTGTATTGGGTTGTTTGTTTTTTTTTAATATTAAGCTGCATGAGCTGTTATATATATTGGAGATTAAACCTTTGTCCGTGGATTCGTTTGCAAATATTTTCTCCCATTCTGAGGGTTGCCTTTGTCCATTCCCGTTTTTGTTTTTTTTTTTTAACAAAGAAAGAAAGAAAGCAAAAGAAGCAGAACCCTAATGTGCAGAACAAATATGCAGAACAAAATATGCCTCTTGAAAGTGTCGTTTTGAAATATGGACGTCTTTTGAATTTTTTGGTCGATATATGACCCCAGGATTTGTTTTCAGGGCAGGTGTCATTTACAGGCCTGCAATGATTTTGAATATCAACTGACCATTAGCGCTGGGATTAAAGGTGCTGTTGTGTGAAACGGCCACAAGGGGGCAGCAGTTCGCCCTTACCAAATCTGGTTACTAGGGCAGCAGAGCCTCAATGGAAGTCTTGTTCTAGGTTGTAATTTAGAATGGAATGTGCCAGGAGAAGGCCCCTTAAGTTTGTCTCACTACTTCTTGTTCGTTTTTTTAATTTTATTTTTTTATTTTTTTTTTTATCACAGCGTGTTTGATTACAATGTTTGGCTTGTTGCAGGTGTGCAAGATGTGGTTCTTTTACACATATACATATGTCTGTTCTTGCTGGGATCCTTTTCCCATGTACGTTATGACAGAATGTTGAGTAGTCTTCTCTTGGTATTCTGTAGGTCTTTGGTGATTTTATATTTCACCTGTGTTTGTATATGTCTGTTAACCCCAATCTCGTAATGTAACCAATCCTCACACCTTTCCGTTGGTGAACCATAAGTTTGTTTAATGAATCTGGGATTGCCCTTCTCTGTGGAAATATCTTCACTGGTATCCATTTTTAGGTAACACCTATAAGTGATATCATACGATACGTGTCTTTCTCTTTCTGACTTACTACAAGTCACGTGATCACCTCTAGACTCATCTACGGTGCTGCAAATGGCATTGTGTCCTTTTCTTCCTTGGCTCATATTCTGTCTGTACATGTACCAGTTCTTCTTTGTCCACTCATCTGTTGATGGACTTTTTGGTTGCTTCCACGTCATGGCTATTGTAATGCTGCGGCAATGCACGTTTGCCTGCCTGTGTCTTTCCAATTCTGTCTTCTTAGGTTATAGGCCCAGGAGTGGGCCTGCTGGATCATATGGTAGCGGAATGTTTACCTTGTAGAGGCACCTCCAGTCTGTTCTCATTAGTGGCTCTTACCAGGTTACGTCCCGCTTAAAGTTGAGGGTATGCACTTCTCCACAACACCTTCAGCATTTTTTGTTTGTAGTTTTTTTGCTGATGTGTGTTCTGACTAGTGTGAGCCGATACCACTTTGTGGCTGGATTTGCATGCGTCTCATAATCCCTTGAAATTGAGCTTTCTGGCATGTCCTTCTTTTCTTCAACTGTGAGTACAGCTTACCTCTTCAAATGGTCTTCGTGAAGTGTGTGTGACATTTAGAAATATTTTGGCCATTACCTCCCCCAAGATGTTTTGAGGGCAGGTTTCATTTACAGCCCACCAGTACTGCTGCCTATGAAGTGACCCTTAGCACAGGTCTTAAAGCTGCTGTTGCAGGTAACGGCCAGAGGGCGGCAGCATTTCTGCTTTTCCCCACCTGGGAACTAGGGAAACAGACCATCCGGGCAGTGGTGTTCCTCGGTTATATATTAGAGTGGAATGTGCCCCCCAAAGCTGATGTCTCCTTACTTATGTTTGTTTTATAAATTGTATTTATATATATTTTTTATTGGAGTCATATTCCATTGTGTACATGGACCACTTCTTCTTTGTGCATTCCTCTGATGATGGACATTTTCGTAGCTTCCAAGTGTTGGCTATGGTAAATATTGCTGGAGTGGAGGATTGCCAGCCTGTGTTTTTTTTTTTTTTTTTTTTTTTTGCGGTACGTGGGCCTCTCACTGCGGTGGACCCCCCCATTGCAGAGCACAGGCTCCGGACGCGCAGGCCCAGCAGCCCTAGCTCACGGGACAAGCCGCTCCGCGGCACGTGGGATCTTCCCGACCCGGAGCATGAACGCGTGTCCCCTGCATTGGCAGGCGGGCTCTCAACCACTGCGCCACCGGTGAAGCCCAGCCTGTGTTTCTTTGATTCTCATCCCCTCAGGCGATAGGCCCAGCAGTGGGTATGCTTGATTGAATGGTAGCTCAGTATTTACCTTTACAAGGCACCTCATTTTTGTTTTCATTACTGGCTCTTCCCATGTCCCACTTTGGACCAAGGGTAGGCATTTCTCTAAAACCCCTTCAGCATTTACTTTTTGCAGAATTCTTGCTGATGGCCATTCTGACTGGTGTGAGCGGATAGGTTTTTGTAATTTGGATTTGCATATCTTTAATTATTCCTAATGTTCAGCATTTTTCCATGCCGTTTTAAATTTCTTTTTTTGGCCATTACACTATGCTTTTATTAGGAAAAAAAATATATATATATATATGTATTGGGGAACATTAAATATCTTGGATGTGCTAATGAGAAAATCATTTTCTCTACATGGACTGAATTTTTACTTGGAGACATGTTTTCCTACTAAAGGGAAGACTAAAGAAGGATTTTACTGTCGACCAGGCAAGACACCTCCCCAAAGATGACAATGCCTTGGACAGTGTTTATGGCGGGCTGGGGCACCTGGAATCCTTGGCCCATACTGGGCAGGTACTAACTGGAAACACACTCTTCCTGGGGGACAAGGATGGGAGGCACCTTAGGCCCAGCTGCTCATCGTCGAACCTTACACTTTTCAAACTATGTTGGTGTCTGACTTCCCTTTCCCTGACAGAACAACTCTGGCCCTTGGAGGTGGCTTTATGACTGCAGGCTGTAGAACCCATCATTCTCCCTTGCTCTGGGTAGGAGGTAAGCCTATGGTAGCAGAAACCCCCACATACTGGGACTTGGAATTCCAGTCTGTGCTCATTTAACTCTGTGGCATGAAGTCCATGGTGAATTGCTCTTTTTTCTTCTACGATCTGTCCAACAGCTGTCATGAGTGCCTGACCCTCAGCAGTCTCACTCTTCAAGATTGATCTGCTTTTGACTGATCCGTGACTCCGGGCAGTGGCTGATATGGGCTTTTTTTTTTCTTTGCAGAGCATCTCGACCATTGACTTTTTTATTGGGGAAAATCCACTTTAAAAATAGCCTCATCCTTTTTCTGAAGAGGCTTTCTGGAGGGCTATATTTCTTCTCTGGCATGAGCTGGAGACATCTGCTCCCAATAGAGTCTGTTATGCCCCTGACCTGGGCAGGGCGGCTCATACTTCCAGCTTGAGGGGTCCCTCATTCTTTAAACCTCTCTTCGTGCTCTCCTGGTTTATGCCTCCTACGGTCCTCTCTTTTGTAAGTAGGGGCAATCATCTTGCTCTGGCTCTTCCATGAGTCTTGGAGTTTTGAAGTTTGGGGCTCCTGCTGCCCTAGGTTGCTCCTTTGGCCTTCCATAAGGCCACTTGGCTCCTGGGAAGCTAACGTGTCTCTGGTGGGGACTCTCTGGGGATGGCACTGAGGCACCTGAGAAGCCAAGTTGTCTGCAGCAAGGAACCTGTGTTTGGGAAAGTCCTGAAGCTGGTTGTCTGACTGTACCTTTACTTTGGAGTTAAACTCACTAGCAACCTCCATGTTAAGGCATGGCTCACCTAGATGTTGGAAAACAGACATTCTAGGTAGTAGGAAACTTTTACTGGCCCCTGGCACCTCTAAACTCCTCATAGGTACATCTGTGGTTTGGGATTTTGTCAACACTTTGGTTTCCAAGATAACACTAGACTGTGGTTGAAGAGCAGGAGACTCCTTGGCCTCCACAGCCTCCCTGGCCTCTTCACCTCTCAAAGATTGGGATCCTAAGTTCACCTCCATCACTGTTACCCTACGGCAGGGGTCTCCTGAGGCCTGACCACCACTCTCCTCTCTTGGCTCGTTCCTGACCATTGCTGAACTTGGACCTGGCTCTAGGCTGTCCCTCTTGACCCACTCCACAGTCTCACTCTTCCAGGTTCTGCCCACAAGGCTGAGTGTGAGGGACTGAGAAGGTGGCCTGCCCTGCTGTGCAGTCAGAGAAGCCTTTGAGGGCCCATGGTAGTCACCAGGTGGAATCGCTCCCAGGGCACTCTGGATTTCCTTACACACAGTGGAGGGGACAAGGAGAGGCCTCTTCAGGGCAGGAACGGACTCTTCTGTTCTCACCTTCTCTCCTGAATGAGCCTGAGGAGGTTTCTCCAGGAACTCAGCAAACGTGACTGTTGAGTGGGACCCAGATACACAGGTGGCTGGAGGGGACGAGGCTAACCGCAGGGTGGTGGAGGGTTGGAACTTTGTCGACTTCAAGAGATTGATGGGCTTGAGGACCTTGAGGGGTAGGGTCCACCCGTGCTTTACCCAAAACCTTGTAATATGTGCTTCCAGCACCTCTCGAGTGTCTTGAACCAGGAAGGAAGCCCTACAGGAGGTGTTCCTGCAGGGTTCCCAACCCTTCAAGCAGTATCCTCCACAGGCTCCAGCAGGCACTGCTTTGCACATCTCACCAGGAGGGTCTTGACATGAGAGCTGATGAAAGTTGCCCTTGCCAGGAAGCCTCCCCAGGCAGCTCCGCAGAGGTGAAGCCAGGTTGTGAGTCCCCTCCAGTTCTTCCAGGCAATCTCTGCAAGCTTTCAAAGATCGACTTTTCTTCCTACTCCTGCTCCTCCCCTTCAGCTCTACTTGATGCCTCCTGATGTTTCTAGGTTTCCTAGGTGGTGCTAAGAATGGATTACTCTGGAAGCAGGGGAGTAACACGAGGAAGAGCCCCAGTCCACACAGGAAGCCAAGGATGATATCAATCACCCAGGAAGTTGGGCTGGATCTCAGCCAGATAGCAACAGTGTTTTTCAAAGAAAAGAGATTCTCCGTCTTCTGAACTGCATTGCCGCCCTCAGGCAACAGAGCCCTGGGAGTTCACTTGATGGCAGAACCCCAGGCCTGCATCACAGAGCTGTGGCCTTGTCACAAAGGGCTCCTGAGTGTGGGGGAGGGGCACTAAGAGCAATAGGCTGAATCACTGCCCCTCCTTCCCATCCAGACCTTTATCCAGCTTTAACCTGAGAGAGCTGCGGAGAGCCACAGCGGCGGACAGGTGGCGGCGCCGGGGCTGGGCGCCGGTGGGGCCGGCCAGGTGCAGGTGGAGGGGCTCGCGGGCCGCCCGGACGGCCCCCGGGCCCGCGGCGGAGTCTGGGTCCGGGCCAGCCACCCCCGGAGCGTCGGGTGTGCCGCTGCCTTCCAGGGCCGCCTTCGGGCCGCATGGAGCGGCCCCTCTGGCGCTCTGTGGTGGTGGTGGTGGAGGGGGGGGGCGGAGGAGGTGGGGCCTGCAGCGGTGGCCGGCGGGGGGCGGAGCTGGCGGCCACCGCCGCGGGCGACTAAAGGAGAAGGCGGAGCCTCAGCGGGAGGCCAAAAGCCTACAGCACCCGGTATTCCCAGGCGGTCTCCCATCCAAGTACTAACCAGGCCCGACCCTGCTTAGCTTCCGAGATCAGACGAGATCGGGCGCGTTCAGGGTGGTATGGCCGTAGACGGGGGCGGGGACCGCGGGCTGCCTCTTGAGGCCCAGCTTCGCTTGTCCTTGCGCCTTACCGCCGTCCCCGCGGCCAGCCCGCCCCGGCAGCGCCCCGCCGCCCGCCCAGGCAGGGCAACGGAGGCCTCGGGTACCGGGGCGTGGCGGAGGGGCCGTTTTAAACTTCTGGTACAGAAAAACAGAAAAAAACGGAGAGTACAATTAACCTCTTGAAATTGTCCTCTTGCGTGCTTGCCCTCTTTAGAAGTTTTGGGTCCATTTTCGACCCCAGGGTTGTTTTTCAGGGCAGGTGCCATTTACAGGCTGCAATGAGTGTGAATATTTAGCGACCATGAGCACTGGGTTTAAAGCTGCTGTTGTGGCAAACGGCCACAAGGCGGCAGCATTTCTCCATTCCCAAATCTGGTTACGAGGGCAGCAGAGCCTTTCGGGGACCAATGGAATACAGAAGAAGGCATCACTGAAGTCTAATACGGAATACCGTGTCCTGGTGGATGGTAGAATGACCAGCAGGGTGTAGGAATTAGGAACTACCGGATGTATATCCTCGGTGGCTTCACTGACTGTCCCGACATCGTTTACCAGGTCCCCAGCAGCCCACGGGGCTCTCGTGGTCAGGGCAATCCCAGGATATGGAGCTCACCTGGGCAGGCCCCCCCCTCCCCAGCAGCCCATGGCGCTCTCGTGGTCAGGCCCCTCCCAGGATACGGAGCTGCCCTGGGCAGGTACCCCGGCAGGGCTGGGCACACAGGTACCGTGCACGTAGCCCTCATTGCAGAGCAGCCCAGATCACCTGTCACTCAGAGCTGACACAGAGCACCTCAGAGCAGGACTTGAGCTAACAAACAGCAGCTCCGACGGGTCTGTGACCCTGGGCATCACTCTGTGCGGCCTCCCTCTGCCTGGTCTTCCAGAGGCTTCCACCGCAGCCGGGGCACCAGGCCTCTGTCTCCACCCATCACCCCTGCTCTCCCTGACTCCTGGGTTCCTCTCATTAGGAGAGGGTCTTCTTGAAGTTGTCTCCCACTCATGGGCCAGATAAAAGGATTAGAAAACAAGCCGGAGCTGCAGCCCCTTGTCTATCCAGACTCTCAGGAGCCCACACCTGTTCCTTGGACCTGGCCGGTTCAGCGAGGTCCATTTTCTGCACTGTGAGTCCCTGAGGGGTGAGGATGGGCTGACCTGGGCGGCCTGACCCTGCCGGCCAGCCCTCCCCAGGTGTGCCTGGGTTGAGGTCCATATAAACACGGCTCCAGGCAGCAAGAGCCCCTGCAGCTGTGCCTGACGCCATATTCTCTGCCCCGTCAGCAGTCTCGGGGCTGTGCTGGTGGGAGGGAGTGAGGGGCCACGGCTCTGTGGGTGGCCCGGTGTGAGTGGGGCTCTGCTGGACTTTCTGCAGGAGTTGCCGGGCTGCCACCTGCTAAAGAAGAGGAGGTGTCACCCATACCTTCCGTTGGAATTTCTCCCCGGGCAGAGGTGAGGAAGGAAAAAAGCAGTGGGGGCCGGGACAGGAGGAGTATCTCAGGCAGGGAAATGGAAAGCTTCCAGAAGAGCGCCCGGGGCCAGGACCATCCTGGCTGGCCTGCAGGCACCAAGTCGGCCTGCGTGCTGTCGCTGCTGTGGCTCCACGGCCCTTCCTCTAGGCTTTCAAGTCCTTGGACATATTCAGGTGTTTTACCTGGGAAGGGTGGGAACAGTTCAGCCGCAGCTGGCCTGGGGCTCGGCTCACGTTTACTCCCAGACGCCTCGGCACGGTCCCCCAGCTTTGCAGTGAGGACGCTCCTTGCGGGGGTGGGGGGGCTGCTGGCTGCATGGGAGATGATTCCCCACCTCTGACCAACTTCAGAATTGTTTGCCGCTGGAGCCAGTGCCCTGATAGGGTTTTCCTGTGTATAACTGGTGGGTTCTGTTTTTTTTTTTTTTTTTTTCTTGTTTGGTTCAAGTTAGATTTTATTCCTCTTCTATGTATTTATAGATATAAGCATGGAAATAATTCATTCCTATAAATACATCTGTGTGAAGGGAAGAACTTTTTTTCCGTTTTATTTTCAAATTTTATTTATTTTTAAAAATTTTGAAATTTAAGTTTATTTTGTTATTCAGCAGGATTATTATTAGTTATCTATTTTATGCATATACATGTATACAGGACAATCCCAGTCACCCGACTCATCCCACCACCAACAACCCATGGCTTCCCCCCTCTTGGTGTCCATACGTTTGTTCTCTACCTCTGTGTCTCTATTTCTGCCCTGCAAACCGGGTCATCTGCACCATTTTTCTAGGTTCCACATATATGCATTAATATACAATATTTGTTTTTCTCCTTCTGACTTACTTCACTCGGTATGACAGTCTCTAGGTCCGTCGACGTCTCCACAGATGACCCAGTTTCGTTCCTTTTTATGGCTGAGTAATATTCCGTTTTATATATGGACCACATCATTATCCGTTCGTCTGTCTGTGGGCATTTAGGTGGCTTCCATTACCTGGCTATTGTAAATAGTGCTGCAATGAACATTGTGGTGAATGTGTCTTTTTGATTTATGGTTTTCTCTGGCTATATGCCCAGAAGTGGGATTGCTGGATCCTATGGTAATTCTATTTTTAGTTTTTTAAGGAACCTCCATGCTGTTCTCCATAGTGACTGTATCAATTTACATTCCCACCAATAGTGGAAGAGGGTTCCTTTGGTCCACACCCTCCCCAGCATTTGTTGTTTGTACATTTTCTGATGATGCCCATTCTAACGGGTGTGAGGTGATACCTCACTGTAGTTTTGATGTGCATTTCTCTGATGATGAGTGATGTTGAGCAGCTTTTCATGTGCGTCTTGGCCATCTCTGTGTCTTCTTTGAAGAAACGTCTATTTAGATCTTCTGCCCATTTTTGTATTGGGTTGTTTGTTTTTTTTTAATATTAAGCTGCATGAGCTGTTATATATATTGGAGATTAAACCTTTGTCCGTGGATTCGTTTGCAAATATTTTCTCCCATTCTGAGGGTTGCCTTTGTCCATTCCCGTTTTTGTTTTTTTTTTTTAACAAAGAAAGAAAGAAAGCAAAAGAAGCAGAACCCTAATGTGCAGAACAAATATGCAGAACAAAATATGCCTCTTGAAAGTGTCGTTTTGAAATATGGACGTCTTTTGAATTTTTTGGTCGATATATGACCCCAGGATTTGTTTTCAGGGCAGGTGTCATTTACAGGCCTGCAATGATTTTGAATATCAACTGACCATTAGCGCTGGGATTAAAGGTGCTGTTGTGTGAAACGGCCACAAGGGGGCAGCAGTTCGCCCTTACCAAATCTGGTTACTAGGGCAGCAGAGCCTCAATGGAAGTCTTGTTCTAGGTTGTAATTTAGAATGGAATGTGCCAGGAGAAGGCCCCTTAAGTTTGTCTCACTACTTCTTGTTCGTTTTTTTAATTTTATTTTTTTATTTTTTTTTTTATCACAGCGTGTTTGATTACAATGTTTGGCTTGTTGCAGGTGTGCAAGATGTGGTTCTTTTACACATATACATATGTCTGTTCTTGCTGGGATCCTTTTCCCATGTACGTTATGACAGAATGTTGAGTAGTCTTCTCTTGGTATTCTGTAGGTCTTTGGTGATTTTATATTTCACCTGTGTTTGTATATGTCTGTTAACCCCAATCTCGTAATGTAACCAATCCTCACACCTTTCCGTTGGTGAACCATAAGTTTGTTTAATGAATCTGGGATTGCCCTTCTCTGTGGAAATATCTTCACTGGTATCCATTTTTAGGTAACACCTATAAGTGATATCATACGATACGTGTCTTTCTCTTTCTGACTTACTACAAGTCACGTGATCACCTCTAGACTCATCTACGGTGCTGCAAATGGCATTGTGTCCTTTTCTTCCTTGGCTCATATTCTGTCTGTACATGTACCAGTTCTTCTTTGTCCACTCATCTGTTGATGGACTTTTTGGTTGCTTCCACGTCATGGCTATTGTAATGCTGCGGCAATGCACGTTTGCCTGCCTGTGTCTTTCCAATTCTGTCTTCTTAGGTTATAGGCCCAGGAGTGGGCCTGCTGGATCATATGGTAGCGGAATGTTTACCTTGTAGAGGCACCTCCAGTCTGTTCTCATTAGTGGCTCTTACCAGGTTACGTCCCGCTTAAAGTTGAGGGTATGCACTTCTCCACAACACCTTCAGCATTTTTTGTTTGTAGTTTTTTTGCTGATGTGTGTTCTGACTAGTGTGAGCCGATACCACTTTGTGGCTGGATTTGCATGCGTCTCATAATCCCTTGAAATTGAGCTTTCTGGCATGTCCTTCTTTTCTTCAACTGTGAGTACAGCTTACCTCTTCAAATGGTCTTCGTGAAGTGTGTGTGACATTTAGAAATATTTTGGCCATTACCTCCCCCAAGATGTTTTGAGGGCAGGTTTCATTTACAGCCCACCAGTACTGCTGCCTATGAAGTGACCCTTAGCACAGGTCTTAAAGCTGCTGTTGCAGGTAACGGCCAGAGGGCGGCAGCATTTCTGCTTTTCCCCACCTGGGAACTAGGGAAACAGACCATCCGGGCAGTGGTGTTCCTCGGTTATATATTAGAGTGGAATGTGCCCCCCAAAGCTGATGTCTCCTTACTTATGTTTGTTTTATAAATTGTATTTATATATATTTTTTATTGGAGTCATATTCCATTGTGTACATGGACCACTTCTTCTTTGTGCATTCCTCTGATGATGGACATTTTCGTAGCTTCCAAGTGTTGGCTATGGTAAATATTGCTGGAGTGGAGGATTGCCAGCCTGTGTTTTTTTTTTTTTTTTTTTTTTTTTTGCGGTACGTGGGCCTCTCACTGCGGTGGACCCCCCCATTGCAGAGCACAGGCTCCGGACGCGCAGGCCCAGCAGCCCTAGCTCACGGGACAAGCCGCTCCGCGGCACGTGGGATCTTCCCGACCCGGAGCATGAACGCGTGTCCCCTGCATTGGCAGGCGGGCTCTCAACCACTGCGCCACCGGTGAAGCCCAGCCTGTGTTTCTTTGATTCTCATCCCCTCAGGCGATAGGCCCAGCAGTGGGTATGCTTGATTGAATGGTAGCTCAGTATTTACCTTTACAAGGCACCT
Source organism: Mesoplodon mirus (assembly GCF_964341445.2). Classification (NCBI taxonomy): domain Eukaryota; kingdom Metazoa; phylum Chordata; class Mammalia; order Artiodactyla; family Ziphiidae; genus Mesoplodon; species Mesoplodon mirus. Next base: position 79,621 of record NW_028294670.1, read on the forward strand.
CATTTTTGTTTTCATTACTGGCTCTTCCCATGTCCCACTTTGGACCAAGGGTAGGCATTTCTCTAAAACCCCTTCAGCATTTACTTTTTGCAGAATTCTTGCTGATGGCCATTCTGACTGGTGTGAGCGGATAGGTTTTTGTAATTTGGATTTGCATATCTTTAATTATTCCTAATGTTCAGCATTTTTCCATGCCGTTTTAAATTTCTTTTTTTGGCCATTACACTATGCTTTTATTAGGAAAAAAAAATATATATATATATATGTATTGGGGAACATTAAATATCTTGGATGTGCTAATGAGAAAATCATTTTCTCTACATGGACTGAATTTTTACTTGGAGACATGTTTTCCTACTAAAGGGAAGACTAAAGAAGGATTTTACTGTCGACCAGGCAAGACACCTCCCCAAAGATGACAATGCCTTGGACAGTGTTTATGGCGGGCTGGGGCACCTGGAATCCTTGGCCCATACTGGGCAGGTACTAACTGGAAACACACTCTTCCTGGGGGACAAGGATGGGAGGCACCTTAGGCCCAGCTGCTCATCGTCGAACCTTACACTTTTCAAACTATGTTGGTGTCTGACTTCCCTTTCCCTGACAGAACAACTCTGGCCCTTGGAGGTGGCTTTATGACTGCAGGCTGTAGAACCCATCATTCTCCCTTGCTCTGGGTAGGAGGTAAGCCTATGGTAGCAGAAACCCCCACATACTGGGACTTGGAATTCCAGTCTGTGCTCATTTAACTCTGTGGCATGAAGTCCATGGTGAATTGCTCTTTTTTCTTCTACGATCTGTCCAACAGCTGTCATGAGTGCCTGACCCTCAGCAGTCTCACTCTTCAAGATTGATCTGCTTTTGACTGATCCGTGACTCCGGGCAGTGGCTGATATGGGCTTTTTTTTTTCTTTGCAGAGCATCTCGACCATTGACTTTTTTATTGGGGAAAATCCACTTTAAAAATAGCCTCATCCTTTTTCTGAAGAGGCTTTCTGGAGGGCTATATTTCTTCTCTGGCATGAGCTGGAGACATCTGCTCCCAATAGAGTCTGTTATGCCCCTGACCTGGGCAGGGCGGCTCATACTTCCAGCTTGAGGGGTCCCTCATTCTTTAAACCTCTCTTCGTGCTCTCCTGGTTTATGCCTCCTACGGTCCTCTCTTTTGTAAGTAGGGGCAATCATCTTGCTCTGGCTCTTCCATGAGTCTTGGAGTTTTGAAGTTTGGGGCTCCTGCTGCCCTAGGTTGCTCCTTTGGCCTTCCATAAGGCCACTTGGCTCCTGGGAAGCTAACGTGTCTCTGGTGGGGACTCTCTGGGGATGGCACTGAGGCACCTGAGAAGCCAAGTTGTCTGCAGCAAGGAACCTGTGTTTGGGAAAGTCCTGAAGCTGGTTGTCTGACTGTACCTTTACTTTGGAGTTAAACTCACTAGCAACCTCCATGTTAAGGCATGGCTCACCTAGATGTTGGAAAACAGACATTCTAGGTAGTAGGAAACTTACTGGCCCCTGGCACCTCTAAACTCCTCATAGGTACATCTGTGGTTTGGGATTTTGTCAACACTTTGGTTTCCAAGATAACACTAGACTGTGGTTGAAGAGCAGGAGACTCCTTGGCCTCCACAGCCTCCCTGGCCTCTTCACCTCTCAAAGATTGGGATCCTAAGTTCACCTCCATCACTGTTACCCTACGGCAGGGGTCTCCTGAGGCCTGACCACCACTCTCCTCTCTTGGCTCGTTCCTGACCATTGCTGAACTTGGACCTGGCTCTAGGCTGTCCCTCTTGACCCACTCCACAGTCTCACTCTTCCAGGTTCTGCCCACAAGGCTGAGTGTGAGGGACTGAGAAGGTGGCCTGCCCTGCTGTGCAGTCAGAGAAGCCTTTGAGGGCCCATGGTAGTCACCAGGTGGAATCGCTCCCAGGGCACTCTGGATTTCCTTACACACAGTGGAGGGGACAAGGAGAGGCCTCTTCAGGGCAGGAACGGACTCTTCTGTTCTCACCTTCTCTCCTGAATGAGCCTGAGGAGGTTTCTCCAGGAACTCAGCAAACGTGACTGTTGAGTGGGACCCAGATACACAGGTGGCTGGAGGGGACGAGGCTAACCGCAGGGTGGTGGAGGGTTGGAACTTTGTCGACTTCAAGAGATTGATGGGCTTGAGGACCTTGAGGGGTAGGGTCCACCCGTGCTTTACCCAAAACCTTGTAATATGTGCTTCCAGCACCTCTCGAGTGTCTTGAACCAGGAAGGAAGCCCTACAGGAGGTGTTCCTGCAGGGTTCCCAACCCTTCAAGCAGTATCCTCCACAGGCTCCAGCAGGCACTGCTTTGCACATCTCACCAGGAGGGTCTTGCCATGAGAGCTGATGAAAGTTGCCCTTGCCAGGAAGCCTCCCCAGGCAGCTCCGCAGAGGTGAAGCCAGGTTGTGAGTCCCCTCCAGTTCTTCCAGGCAATCTCTGCAAGCTTTCAAAGATCGACTTTTCTTCCTACTCCTGCTCCTCCCCTTCAGCTCTACTTGATGCCTCCTGATGTTTCTAGGTTTCCTAGGTGGTGCTAAGAATGGATTACTCTGGAAGCAGGGGAGTAACACGAGGAAGAGCCCCAGTCCACACAGGAAGCCAAGGATGATATCAATCACCCAGGAAGTTGGGCTGGATCTCAGCCAGATAGCAACAGTGTTTTTCAAAGAAAAGAGATTCTCCGTCTTCTGAACTGCATTGCCGCCCTCAGGCAACAGAGCCCTGGGAGTTCACTTGACGGCAGAACCCCAGGCCTGCATCACAGAGCTGTGGCCTTGTCACAAAGGGCTCCTGAGTGTGGGGGAGGGGCACTAAGAGCAATAGGCTGAATCACTGCCCCTCCTTCCCATCCAGACCTTTATCCAGCTTTAACCTGAGAGAGCTGCGGAGAGCCACAGCGGCGGACAGGTGGCGGCGCCGGGGCTGGGCGCCGGTGGGGCCGGCCAGGTGCAGGTGGAGGGGCTCGCGGGCCGCCCGGACGGCCCCCGGGCCCGCGGCGGAGTCTGGGTCCGGGCCAGCCACCCCCGGAGCGTCGGGTGTGCCGCTGCCTTCCAGGGCCGCCTTCGGGCCGCATGGAGCGGCCCCTCTGGCGCTCTGTGGTGGTGGTGGTGGAGGGGGGGGGCGGAGGAGGTGGGGCCTGCAGCGGTGGCCGGCGGGGGGCGGAGCTGGCGGCCACCGCCGCGGGCGACTAAAGGAGAAGGCGGAGCCTCAGCGGGAGGCCAAAAGCCTACAGCACCCGGTATTCCCAGGCGGTCTCCCATCCAAGTACTAACCAGGCCCGACCCTGCTTAGCTTCCGAGATCAGACGAGATCGGGCGCGTTCAGGGTGGTATGGCCGTAGACGGGGGCGGGGACCGCGGGCTGCCTCTTGAGGCCCAGCTTCGCTTGTCCTTGCGCCTTACCGCCGTCCCCGCGGCCAGCCCGCCCCGGCAGCGCCCCGCCGCCCGCCCAGGCAGGGCAACGGAGGCCTCGGGTACCGGGGCGTGGCGGAGGGGCCGTTTTAAACTTCTGGTACAGAAAAACAGAAAAAAACGGAGAGTACAATTAACCTCTTGAAATTGTCCTCTTGCGTGCTTGCCCTCTTTAGAAGTTTTGGGTCCATTTTCGACCCCAGGGTTGTTTTTCAGGGCAGGTGCCATTTACAGGCTGCAATGAGTGTGAATATTTAGCGACCATGAGCACTGGGTTTAAAGCTGCTGTTGTGGCAAACGGCCACAAGGCGGCAGCATTTCTCCATTCCCAAATCTGGTTACGAGGGCAGCAGAGCCTTTCGGGGACCAATGGAATACAGAAGAAGGCATCACTGAAGTCTAATACGGAATACCGTGTCCTGGTGGATGGTAGAATGACCAGCAGGGTGTAGGAATTAGGAACTACCGGATGTATATCCTCGGTGGCTTCACTGACTGTCCCGACATCGTTTACCAGGTCCCCAGCAGCCCACGGGGCTCTCGTGGTCAGGGCAATCCCAGGATATGGAGCTCACCTGGGCAGGCCCCCCCCTCCCCAGCAGCCCATGGCGCTCTCGTGGTCAGGCCCCTCCCAGGATACGGAGCTGCCCTGGGCAGGTACCCCGGCAGGGCTGGGCACACAGGTACCGTGCACGTAGCCCTCATTGCAGAGCAGCCCAGATCACCTGTCACTCAGAGCTGACACAGAGCACCTCAGAGCAGGACTTGAGCTAACAAACAGCAGCTCCGACGGGTCTGTGACCCTGGGCATCACTCTGTGCGGCCTCCCTCTGCCTGGTCTTCCAGAGGCTTCCACCGCAGCCGGGGCACCAGGCCTCTGTCTCCACCCATCACCCCTGCTCTCCCTGACTCCTGGGTTCCTCTCATTAGGAGAGGGTCTTCTTGAAGTTGTCTCCCACTCATGGGCCAGATAAAAGGATTAGAAAACAAGCCGGAGCTGCAGCCCCTTGTCTATCCAGACTCTCAGGAGCCCACACCTGTTCCTTGGACCTGGCCGGTTCAGCGAGGTCCATTTTCTGCACTGTGAGTCCCTGAGGGGTGAGGATGGGCTGACCTGGGCGGCCTGACCCTGCCGGCCAGCCCTCCCCAGGTGTGCCTGGGTTGAGGTCCATATAAACACGGCTCCAGGCAGCAAGAGCCCCTGCAGCTGTGCCTGACGCCATATTCTCTGCCCCGTCAGCAGTCTCGGGGCTGTGCTGGTGGGAGGGAGTGAGGGGCCACGGCTCTGTGGGTGGCCCGGTGTGAGTGGGGCTCTGCTGGACTTTCTGCAGGAGTTGCCGGGCTGCCACCTGCTAAAGAAGAGGAGGTGTCACCCATACCTTCCGTTGGAATTTCTCCCCGGGCAGAGGTGAGGAAGGAAAAAAGCAGTGGGGGCCGGGACAGGAGGAGTATCTCAGGCAGGGAAATGGAAAGCTTCCAGAAGAGCGCCCGGGGCCAGGACCATCCTGGCTGGCCTGCAGGCACCAAGTCGGCCTGCGTGCTGTCGCTGCTGTGGCTCCACGGCCCTTCCTCTAGGCTTTCAAGTCCTTGGACATATTCAGGTGTTTTACCTGGGAAGGGTGGGAACAGTTCAGCCGCAGCTGGCCTGGGGCTCGGCTCACGTTTACTCACAGACGCCTCGGCACGGTCCCCCAGCTTTGCAGTGAGGACGCTCCTTGCGGGGGTGGGGGGGCTGCTGGCTGCATGGGAGATGATTCCCCACCTCTGACCAACTTCAGAATTGTTTGCCGCTGGAGCCAGTGCCCTGATAGGGTTTTCCTGTGTATAACTGGTGGGTTCTGTTTTTTTTTTTTTTTTTTTCTTGTTTGGTTCAAGTTAGATTTTATTCCTCTTCTATGTATTTATAGATATAAGCATGGAAATAATTCATTCCTATAAATACATCTGTGTGAAGGGAAGAACTTTTTTTCCGTTTTATTTTCAAATTTTATTTATTTTTAAAAATTTTGAAATTTAAGTTTATTTTGTTATTCAGCAGGATTATTATTAGTTATCTATTTTATGCATATACATGTATACAGGACAATCCCAGTCACCCGACTCATCCCACCACCAACAACCCATGGCTTCCCCCCTCTTGGTGTCCATACGTTTGTTCTCTACCTCTGTGTCTCTATTTCTGCCCTGCAAACCGGGTCATCTGCACCATTTTTCTAGGTTCCACATATATGCATTAATATACAATATTTGTTTTTCTCCTTCTGACTTACTTCACTCGGTATGACAGTCTCTAGGTCCGTCGACGTCTCCACAGATGACCCAGTTTCGTTCCTTTTTATGGCTGAGTAATATTCCGTTTTATATATGGACCACATCATTATCCGTTCGTCTGTCTGTGGGCATTTAGGTGGCTTCCATTACCTGGCTATTGTAAATAGTGCTGCAATGAACATTGTGGTGAATGTGTCTTTTTGATTTATGGTTTTCTCTGGCTATATGCCCAGAAGTGGGATTGCTGGATCCTATGGTAATTCTATTTTTAGTTTTTTAAGGAACCTCCATGCTGTTCTCCATAGTGACTGTATCAATTTACATTCCCACCAATAGTGGAAGAGGGTTCCTTTGGTCCACACCCTCCCCAGCATTTGTTGTTTGTACATTTTCTGATGATGCCCATTCTAACGGGTGTGAGGTGATACCTCACTGTAGTTTTGATGTGCATTTCTCTGATGATGAGTGATGTTGAGCAGCTTTTCATGTGCGTCTTGGCCATCTCTGTGTCTTCTTTGAAGAAACGTCTATTTAGATCTTCTGCCCATTTTTGTATTGGGTTGTTTGTTTTTTTTTAATATTAAGCTGCATGAGCTGTTATATATATTGGAGATTAAACCTTTGTCCGTGGATTCGTTTGCAAATATTTTCTCCCATTCTGAGGGTTGCCTTTTTC